>NC_089597.1:89637671-89747333 GCF_019320115.1 Miscanthus floridulus
CGAGGAAGAGGAAGTACCCGGCCCTGGGCGACGCAGCCGCCACCACGGGCGCCGAACCCGCGGAACAACGGCGTCTTGGAGGAGCCGCCGCCACCGCCGCCAAGCGCGCGCCCAGGCGCGACCCGCCGGAGATCCGCGCGAATCCGGCCGACGGACCGTCGGATCCGGACGCCGAAGCGAGGAGGCTGGCCGCTGGAGACGCCGGCGCCACCCCCTGCCCCAACGACCACACCGAGCCCCAGGACGCGAGCCCGTCCCCGACCGTCGCAGCCACCACCGCGAAGAAGAGCCTCGCCACCACCCTCACGGCAAGCTGCACGGCCATGCCGGCGGCCTGCTCCGGCGACGGCGCGGCTGGAGAGAGGGAGGGAAGGGAGAGAAGCGGCTAGGGTTCGGGTCGCCTCCTGTGTCGCCTGCGTGGGGGCGACGCGGGGGCTAGGGTGAAAATTGCCTGATAAGATGTACCTAGCACTTCTTGGGATTGAGGGTTCGAACCTCAAGTAAGAACAACAGCATAACTCCAGATCTTCAAGACTTGGAAACAAATTTTCATCGCTGCCCTGCCCCTCCACCTCCATGGATATTTGCAACTCCACGTTGTTTAATTCTGACATGACAATTCTTTTGAGTTTCTTAAGTGGTCCAGTGCACGAGATGCGAACCGTGCACGAGATGCGAACCGATCAATCTATCCTCTAAATGTGCAGCTCTTCAAGACTCTGTGCCTGATCCAAATGAAGATGCTTAATGTGCACATCGCAGAGCTCCAGCTTCACAAGGTTTGTGAGTGAAGGCATCAGCTGCAGATGCTCAGTTATCACACAGCAGATCTCCAGTTTCACAAGGTTTGTAAGTGACATCAAGCGAAGGAAAGTATTGTACTTCAAGCGGACTTCTTCTCCGTTCGAGCGGACGACTTCTCCGTTCCTATACCAAACAGGATCAAGCGCCATTTGAAGATCGTCGATATGTAGTTCGACTATATTAGAACCACTTCTCCGGAAGGAAAGAACAGGCAACTGCATTTTCAAGGGACACGAGGAACAGTGGTTAGCCATGATGCAACCATGTAAGGACAAAGCAGCCTGGAGCGAAATTAATTTATGTAGTCTAACAAAATGTAAAGCCCTATCTATCGATAATGTGTTAATGCATACTCCGTCGTTCTAAATTATAAATCGCTTTGATTTTTTTTTGGTACGTAGGATTTGCTATGCTTTAGACATAACGTATATATAAATGTATAGCAAAATGTATGTACTAAAGAAATCAAAACGACTTATAATTTGGAACGGTAGGAGTACAAAGAAATATTATTATCACCTCATTGAGCTACTGTGCGTATAGATATAAATATTTGCGAACAATGGTCATCATCAATCAACTACAAAAATTACGGGAGAACATCTCCTCCACCCACCACTAGTAGAGAACAGACCTTTGATCCTCGGCCAAAATGGGCTCTAGTCCTGGAATTTTTTGCCCCCGGGACTAGAAATACCTTTAGTCCCGGTTGGTGGCTCCAACCGGGACTAAAGGTTCCTGCCCAACGGCTACTGCGCCAGACAGAGGTGGCAGGGACCTTTAGTCCCGGTTGGAGCCACCAACCGGGACTAAAGGTATACTTTTACTCCCGGTTGGTGGCTCCAACCGGGAGTAAAGGTCTACTCCCGGGCCGTGGCTGCGCCCGGGGTTGGAAAGTTACCTTTAGTCCCGATTGGATCTATCAACCGGGACTAAATGTTCTCCCTTTATAAATCGGCCGTCTCCTCCTTCCTCCCCGAGCCCGAGCTCAGCACATTTTGAAGCTCACTGCAGTAGTGTTCTTGCTTCCTCCCTCCCTCCATTGTTCCTCCATCCATTCTTCGATTCCTCCGTCGATTCTTCAGTTGTAAAGGTTACCAATCTCATACTCTCATTTTTTACCATTTTCTTATACCATTTTATTCACTATATATATTTATGGTTCTTTATTGTGGTTTTTTTTCATTTGTAAGCAATTTGAGCTCAAAATCACTTTAAGCTTGCATATTTACATGAAAGAAGGTTAAAGTATATATAAATATAAAGTTAGAAAATAGTTAGAAAATTATAGCAAATCCTTACTAGTTGAACTTGCGGACCGTGTTCAGGTCGGCGAGGATGTTCTCTGCCGAGCGGTAACGGACGTCAAGGAGGAGCTTTGATTCTACGAGGGAGAGCGATAACGGTCGTGGAAGACCGTGTTCCCTTCCTCGTAGAATCAGAGCTCTTCCTTGACCAAGTACGGTGCCGTCCGGTGGAGAAATCCTCGCCGAGCTGATCACGTAAGCAAGGTCAACTAGTACGGATGGTTATTTATTCACATGTCCCGATATCGTCGTAGTAGTCTGTCAATCACCGTACCTAAACGTAGTATATATAAATAAAAACTTAGAAAATAGTTAGAAAATTATAGAAAATCCGTACTAGTTGAACTTGCGGACCGTGTTCAGCTAGGCAAGCATGTTCTCTGTCGAGCGGTAACGGACATCAAGGAGGAGCTTTGATTCTACGAGGGAGAGCGACAACGGTCGTGGGAGACCGTGTTCCCTTCCTTATAGAATCGGAGCTCTTCCTTGACCAAGTACGGTGCTGTCCGGTGGAGAAATGCTCGCCGAGATGATCACGTAAGCAAGGTCAACTAGTACGGATGGTTATTTATTCACACGTCCCGATATCGTCGTAGTAGTCTGTTATGTGTGTACATTCCCATTCTTCTGTTAATTTGCGGAAATATCATATGAATTACTTACCTGCCGCAGTAAAAGACGAGAACACAATGACCATTAAAAATATCATTGTTTAGAGATCTAGATAATTTTATAGTTTGTTAATTTTATTTGTTTATAAAAGAAGAAATTTATAGTGTATTAAAAAATGAGTATAGAGAGTAGATGGCAACTGCTTCCGGGTCCTCGGCCTCTCATGGGTTTCCAAAGCGACTTAGGCCGGGCCTTCCTCTCATTCCATGCGGCAAGTGTCGTGATGAGATGAAGATTGTGATGGAGTACCGAGTGAAGAAGGAGGGTCCCAACAAGGATCGTATCTTCTACAAGTGTCCGGATCGCAATGTGAGTTATTTTATCGTATTTAATGATTATGGTTAGTTTATACCTATTTTCATGATGGTTGTGATTAAAGTTCTAGTTTTTTGTTTTAATTTCAGTGGGATGGCAGTGGACGATGTTCAGGCTTCTACTGGGAGGAAGAGTATGTTGAACTCGTGCAAAAATATCTTGCACAACAGGCAGATACGGCGGCTAATGAGGCAGTGATCCAGTCGAAGAAGCCCAAAGATGTTGCACAATCGGGGGATCTGTCTGTTTTAGTTGAGATTGGTCGCGAAATCCTTGTGCTCCTGAAATGTATTTTAGCTTTAGTTCTTTTAGTGGTAGTTGGGATTGTCTACATTGTAGCGATGCTTTCATAAATTTGTATCTTTTGTGGTGGCACGCATGTTGTATAAATAATTAATTATGATCTAGGTTTTAATATGATATTTATGTCATGTAATGCAGATGAGCCGTCATTGGATGTATAATGCTGATCGCCGCTCACAAGAGTTCATTGACGGCGTGCATTCTTTATTACGTGCGGCCGAGACAAACAAACGCGACGGTTTCATGTGCTGCCCATGTGCCATATGTAAGAATACGGTGGAATATCCTTGCTCAAGGACTCTTCATTCACACTTGTTCAAGTCGGGTTTCATGCCAAACTATATTTGTTGGACAAAGCACGGAGAAACCGGTGTTGTAATGGAAGAAGATGAAGAAGAACAATGGGACGACAATGATATTATTCCTGATGGTGCGTGCTTCAATGATACTGCAATGGGAGAAGCTGAAGAAGAGGTAGCCGCAGAAGATGAGCCGGCTGATGATCTTTGTCAGGTCATTCGTGATGCACAAAGAGAATGTGAAAGTGAAAAGGAGAAGATCAAGTTCGAGCGGATGCTAGAAGATCACAAGAAATTGTTGTACCCAACTTGTGATGCAGGGCAGAAAAAGTTGGGAACCACACTAGAATTGCTGCAATGGAAGGCAAAGAATGGTGTATCTGACAAGGGATTTGGAGAGTTACTAAAAATCCAAAAGAAGATGCTTCCGAAGTACAATGAATTGCCCGCCACTACCTACGAAGCAAAACAAGTTGTCTGTCCTATGGGCCTAGAAATAGAGAAGATACATGCATGTCCTAATGACTGCATCCTATACCGTGGCAAAGAGTACGAGAAATTGGATGCATGCCCGGTATGCCATGCGTCGCGGTATAAGATCAGGCGAGATGACCCTGGTGATGTTGAGGGCGAACGTCCACGTAAGAAAATCCCTGCCAAGGTTATGTGGTATGCTCCTATAATACCACGCTTGAAACGTCTGTTCAGAAACAAAGAACATGCAAAATTGTTACGATGGCACAAAGAAGACCGTAAGGTAGACAATATGTTGAGACACCCTGCTGATGGGTCCCAGTGGAGAGCAATCGATAGAGAATTCCCGGAGTTTGCAAATGACGCAAGAAACTTAAGGTTTGCTTTAAGTACAGATGGTATCAATCCTTTTGGAGAGCAGAACAGTAGTCATAGCACTTGGCCTGTTACTCTAAGTATCTACAACATTCCTCCTTGGTTATGCATGAAGCGGAAGTTCATTATGATGCCTGTGCTCATCCAAGGCCCGAAGCAACCTGGCAATGACATCGATGTGTACCTGAGACCACTTATTGATGAACTTCTCATTTTGTGGAATAAAGAAGGTGTACGTGTGTGGGATGAGTACAAACAGGAACACTTTGATCTGCGAGCATTGTTGTTCGTAATAATCAATGATTGGCCTGCTCTAAGTAATCTTTCAGGACAGTCAAACAAGGGATATAATGCATGCACACACTGCTTCGGTGATATTAGAGGTGTATTCTTGAAAAAATGTCGAAAGGTCGTGTACCTTGGCCATCGTCGATTTCTTCCTGCAAATCACCCCGTAAGAAAGAAAGGTAAGCATTTTAAAGGGAAAGCAGACCACCTGACCAAGCCTCGCAACCGAACCGGTGAGGATGTACTCGATATGGTCAACGATGTGAAAGTCGTCTTTGGAAAAGGACACGGAAGCCAACCTATTCCGAAAGACGCTAACGGTCACGCACCCATGTGGAAGAAAAAGTCCATATTTTGGGACCTACCCTATTGGCAAGTCCTGGAGGTCCGTAGCTCGATCGACGTGATGCACCTGACGAAGAATCTTTGTGTGAACCTGCTAGGCTTTATGGGTGTGTATGGAAAGCCTAAGGACACATTTGAAGCACGACAGGACCTGCGTTGTTTGAGAGAAAGAGACAACCTGCATCCAGAGAAGACAGATGATGGACGCCATTACTTACGTCCTGCTAGCTACACTCTAAGCAAAGAGGAGAAGGAAATCATGTTTGAATGCTTAAACAACATCAAGGTACCATCTGGATTCTCCTCGAATATAAAGGGTATTATAAATGTGACAGAGAAGAAATTCTGTAACTTAAAGTCCCATGACTGTCACGTTCTCATGACGCAATTACTTCCAGTTGCATTAAGAGGAATTCTACCTCCAAATGTACGTCTAGCCACCGTAAAGCTATGTGCATTCCTCAATGCAATTTCTCAGAAGGCAATTGATCCAACTGATCTAGCTAAACTACAGAATGATGTGGTTCAATGTCTCGTCAGCTTTGAGTTAGTGTTCCCTCCTTCCTTCTTTGATATTATGACACACCTCCTAGTTCACCTAGTCAAGGAGATTTTCACTCTCGGTCCTGTGTTCCTACACAATATGTTCCCCTTAGAGAGATTCATGGGAGTCCTAAAGAAATATGTTCACAACCGTGCTCGCCCAGAAGGAAGCATCGCCAAGGGCTATGGAACAGAAGAGGTCATTGAGTTCTGTGTTGACTTTATTCCCGACCTTGACTCGATTGGTGTTCCTGAATCGAGACATGAGGGGAGACTAAGCGGAAAGGGGACACTAGGGAGGAAAACATATATTGGTACGGATGATGATTATTTCAATAAAGCGCACTACACAGTTCTACAGAACTCCTCTTTGGTAGATCCGTATATTGAGACACACAAGGATCTCTTACGATCCGAGTTTCCAGGCAAGACTGAAGCTTGGATTACGCATAAGCACATGGAAACTTTCGGCGGTTGGTTGCGAAAAAAATGTCAAGGTGATGAGAGCATCCATGAGCAACTGTATTTATTGGCTATGCAACCATCATGGCATATCGTCACATACAAAGGGTACGAGATAAATGGGAACATATTCTACACAGTAGCCCAAGATAAAAGGAGTACCAACCAAAACAGTGGTGTCCGCATAGATGCCACAGACCCGAATGGGAATAAGCAGACATATTATGGACGCATAGATGAAATATGGGAACTAGAATATGCACCTACTTTGAAGATCCCATTGTTCAAGTGCCAATGGGTCAAGGTGACCGGAGGCGGAGTAACAGTAGACAACGAGTATGGAATGACAACAGTAGACCTTAGTAATATTGGGTACAAAGACGAACCATTCGTCCTTGCCAAGGATGTGAATCAGGTGTTCTATGTCAATGATATGTCTACCAAACCAAAAAGAGGGAAAAACGATAATGACTCAACCAAAGAGCCAAAGCGCCACATAGTTCTTTCAGGGAAAAGAGTCATCGTGGGAATTGAGGACAAGTCGGACATGTCAGAAGAATATGAAAAGGATGACCGAATTCCGCCCTTCAAAGTGAACAAAGACCCTAGCATCTTGGTAAATGATGAGGACACTCCATGGTTACGAAGCGATCATAACCAAGGGACATACGTAAAGAAGAAGTTCACTGCTGTGCCCACTTGATGATATAGTGATTTAATATAGTGTGTGTTTGAGATATTATGTAATAATTGTGAATTCAGATGTTTATTATGTCATATTTCAAATTAAATCAATGTTTGATTTGGTGGGATTTCTCTCTCAAAAAGGTAAATTAGGATACTGAGTGATGAAAAATTAAAATATTAACGTTAAAATGATGTGAAAACAAATTTCCTGTCCAAAACCAATAATTTTAATAATTTTAATTAAACACTATATTTTTGCATTAACGAAATAATAAATATTAGTTACATTATGTTTTATAATTCTAACAAAAAATAAAAAAAGTTAGGTTATCGATTTTTCCTATGTGCAATAAACAAAAATAAAATTCATATTTTTAACAAAATAATTTTATGCCTTTTATTTAATTTACTATGTATTTAATAAAAACTATTGCATTTCTATTGTATTTAACAAGACTATTGCTTAAAACAGGCGGGAAACGAAACTGCAGGCCACCTTTACTCCCGGGTGGGAAGCCCACCCGGGAGTAAAGGTGGGCTGTAGTTTCGTGGCCCGCCAAAAAAAGCCTTTACTCCCGGTGCGTGTTACCAACCGGGAGTAAAGGTATACCTTTACTCCCGGTTGGTAACACGCACCGGGAGTAAAGGAACCTTTACTCCCGGTTGGTAATACGCACCGGGAGTAAAGGGTTTTTACTCCCGGTTGGTGGCTGGCACCGGGAGTAATTCTCCTCTGCTATATAACCTCCAGCGCCTGGCAGATCGATCTGCTCGTCTTCTTCCTCGTCGAACACCGCCGCCCGGCCTCTTCTTCGACCTCGCGCCGCGTCCGTTCGCCTTCCGTGACACCGGCGCCGCCGTCTTCTTCCTCGTGCGGCCTCCACCGCGCGCGCCCGTGCCCCTCCTCCGCGCTTGCCCGTGGCCCTCCACCGCGCCCTCCTCCGCGCCCGAGGCCCTCCACCGCGCGTTGCCCCCACCGCGCCGGCCCGAGGCCCTCCAGTACGTACACTGCCGAGCTTCGAGGTGATATATTCGTCGATCTCTTTGTACATTCGTCCGAGCCCTCCACTGCCGAGTTATAGATCACGTCGAAAACTACAACTTTGGTGTAAGCCATGTCAACGGTCGAGGTCGATTGAAAATTCCAAATTTTGAATCACAAAATCTATAGAAACTAAAAATGAATATTTGGAACTCTAAATGATTTTAAATAAAAATATATCTTAAGGCAAGTTTTGAATATTTGGAACTCTAAATGACAAGTATAATTAAGGATCACCAATGAAATTACTTTAGAAATTAATTAGATCGATGTAAATCCATGGCTTGTATAATAAACACGCTATATATTATTTGGAAACAACGCTACGAACCATCCGCTAATGATCCAGCCCATCAACCGCCATATATTCATCACTATATGATATGCCATTATTTCAAGATGCAGTTTCAATAGAAGAATTTTTTCTATCTTCATAGATCAATGTTTGTTAACGAAATTTTATCCAAATATATTCATGTAGGGTCTTTTTTTTTTGAAGGATTTGTTGTAGGATATATAATGGTCAAATAGGAACTCAATTTTGATACCCAGTTTATAAACTAAGCGTTTTTTAGTTTATCAAAAATATCACATGTTTCTTCATTTGTGAACTTTGAATATACAGATATAATATATTAATGTTGCTAAAGTAATATGAGCATTACATATTTTTTTCCGGGAAGACTATCTTCAAACTTTATATCATAGCATCAGAGATCGCCTGTAGAAGAAGAAAATAAATTCTTATCATTTCGGAAATAGTAATGGTTATATGAGCAATAAGACACGTATACTTACATTTCATAATGGCTTATACTTATATTATTAACATAGAATTTTCTCATATGATGAATGACTACATGGTTGATCACATGGTACATAGGATCACAACATCACGCACCGACACCGCCCCGGCCCGCCTCACGTCGTCGTCGTCGTCAGCACGCCGGCCCGCCTCACGTCATCGTCGTCAGCACACCGGCCACCGCGCCAACACGTATATATACGTCATTTGTATTCATATGCATTTCGTCCATGCGTTTCTATGTATACGGCGGAGCACCGCCGCCCTCGTTCACCCATGTGTACAGACATATATACGGCGGAGTGGAGCACCGCCACTCTTGTCACACCGCCCTTTCTCGTGCCCTAATTCGCCCTAGTACCGATGTAGTTCGTCCTAGTGTGGCGAATTGCGTCCGTGATCGAGGGGCAAGATTTAATAATGCATATTGTTTGTAGATTTTACGCATGTAATAAGCAAAGATTTGACGTACTATATATTGGTTTTGTTTTTTGAAGCTAGATGGCCGACCCGAGAAATATGGATGAGGAGGAGTTGATGATGAATTTGATCAACACTGGCACTCAAGTTGCCGGCGATGATGGTGCTAAAAATAACGTGCAAGAGGATGTAGATGACGGGAGTCAGTACTTAGCTCTTGAACAAAATGAGCAACAACATATTGGCCAAGTATATATTTTTTATTATTAGCTATATATATATATTATCATATGTCTTATGTGTGCTCATGACATTAAAAATAATGTTTATGTTTTGTAGCCCTCTGGATCGACATCAACAACTACAACGAAGAGTAAAAATGTTCGAGGTCCCAAAAAGCCATTGGAGGGTCGCTTCATCATCTCGGAGTTCAATGTGGATACAGGAGAACCGGGGGGGCCGAATAAAATGAAATTTGTGCACCACTGTGGTTACCTTGTACGGGACCGGCTCCCGATTAGTACCCGTGAATGGAAGAAGAAGACCAATGCTCCTCATATCAGTTTTGTCTCCGATCGTGACAAGGCGTTAATTTGGAATGATGTCTTGGTACATTTCACGCTCCAAACTGATGATTATGATGATATAATAGATGGTGATGAATTGAAGGAGCGAGTTAGGGATTGGGCAATGAAGAAGATGGCCACCTAGTTTCAGACTTGGAAGAAACACCTATACACGACGTATGTCAAGAAGAACATAGCACCAGATTTTACTGTCCCAGGCCCGATCTCAAAGCAGAGGCCCTATTGGGATGAGTTTGTACAGTACAAGACTTCAGAAGAGGGTGTGAGTCGGGTGATAAAGAACCAACGTAATGCCCAACAGAAGACATACCACCATACCTTGGGATCAGGTGGCTACCCGACTGCCATTAAAAAGTGGAACAAAATGGAAGCAGACCTTCTTGCCAAGGGTATCAGACCAGAATCACTCGAGTGGGGAGAACGTGCAAAGAATTGGTTTTTCGCTCATGGGGGAACACTAGACCAGGAGACAGGGAAGTGCGTTTATGGCGCAAGACTGCAAGAAGCAGCAGAAAGATTGTTTTATGCTCAGAGAGCTGCTGCTAGTGGTGAGTTTAGGCCCAACAGAGAGAAGGATGAGCTGACATACGCCATCGGGACTATTGAACATGGTGGCCGAACTAGAGGCAAAGGAAGTGTCTCGTGGGAGCATGGATTCCCTCAGGACAGACCTTCCTACAGAAGTCGCCAGAGAAAGAAGGAAGAAGAGGCACACCGGCTCCAGAGGTTGGAGGAAGCGGTGCGTGAAGCACAGGAGCGGGAAAAAAAACCTTGAAGCGAGAATGCAGGAGGAAATCAAAAGGCAAGTGCAAATAGCAGTGAGTGCAAGCAAGCAGGCATCAGAGCCAGGAATCAACATTAGCCAATCTGTTCAGTTGAAAAGCAGCTGCGCTTCCACGGAGATACCAAATCAAGGGGACACAGGACTGCGCTTCCCTGTGGATGACGTCACTGAACCTTGTACAACGTGTGAGCTACACATTCCGAAGGAGAATTCCACAATCAAGGTGGCTATCGGTCTTGTTAATCCTATCGACCGAACCAAGACACCAAGGATTCATGGGAATATAATCCAAGAAGGATATGCCACCATCTCGGTAGATAAAGCTGAAAAAGGTTTTAGTGATTTGCCTCTTGACATTCCTGGAGGTGATGGCGAGAAGACTCTAGGAGAAGCGGAGAAGACATTCATTCTATGGCGCAAGCGCTACATCATCATTCCAGGGATGTCGGCTCCACCTCCTTCTGAACTACCTCACCATAGGTACGTGCGGATGAAAACACTACATCATTAATTTGTATTGGCTTAAATAATTAACAATCTGCTCATAATAATATGTCATTCCTTTTTTTGTAGCAGATCCTCCCCCAACCTAAATCCAATTGTTCAATCGCCAGATCATCATAGTGCTCTGTACGATGACATTGTGTTGGAAGACGAGGCTGCATCCACACCCTCTCCAAGGAGGTCTCCAACGCCACAGCCGCCACCTCCAAGGAGGTCTCCAACGCCGCTGCCAACACCTCCAAGGAGGTCTCCAACGCCGCTGCCAACACCTCCAAGGAGGTCTCCAACGCCTCCCCCGCCCCCGCCTACCAAGAAGCCTAGCAAGAGGCCAGCCCCTCAAACGAAGAATCAGTCCCCGCCTGCAAAGAAAGCCACCGTGAAACCAAGGGCTATTCCCAAAATAATATCTGAAGAGAAGGAAGAAGGAACTGATGCATATAAAAAAGACATGTCTAAATTCTATGACAAACTTAAAATGAATCAAGAAGCAAGGAGAAACCCAGAGAAACCGTACTTCTTCGTAGCTCCGGATATTTTAAGAAAAAAGGTGACTTCTTACCAGCATCAACAGCGGGAATCTCGTAAGCCGTCCAAATCAACGTTATCAGACTATGACCGCACTCTCACCAAGTCAATTGAGGCGGCACAGAAAAAGAAGCGGGCAGGGAAAGGAGTTGCCCAACTCGGACAACAAGCGCACCAATCAATCCCCCCGCTAGTTGTTGGTAATGAATATGGTTCGAATTTAGGATTAATGCATCAGGCAAACATACCTCCGGATGTCGATTTGGATCACCTTGGTGAATTTCTTGATGAGACTGGTCTCGACCTTTACCAGATGTTTGGTGATGGAAAAATTAAGAGTGCGGCGGAGGTTGATATTTGGAAGAAAAAATTTGTACTAGGCCAGAGTCTATACAACCCTCAAGCCTTATCTGATCTGGGGACGCAAATGTACCTGCTAAACAAGTGGTACATGCAGGCGTCTACCAGTGGAGACTTCTGCGTTGGTGTCAGAATTAGAGACGAACATTGGTTCCGTGGCGATGATGTTATGTATGTTGACTTTGCAGAATTTCATCAACTATGCCACCTTACCTCTCTGGACAAAGTTATCATTAGCTGCTATTGCCTGTAAGTAATAATTCTTTCGATCTATTATTAAACTCATCATATGTGTGCATATGCATATAAATTATCCTAACAAGTACTATATATATGCAGATTTACAATGACAGAGCTCAGAAAGGAAGGCTGCAATGAAATTGGTTTTGTTGATCCCCATATAGTATTCAAAGACCCAATTACTCCAATGACTAATTGGAAGTCTGAGTCAGAGAGTAACATCATGAACTTCTTAGTGAACCAACGCCACAAGAAGGATATACTCTTTCCCTATAACTTCAAGTGAGTGTTAATCATGTCGATCATAGCCTTAATGGCTCATATGTTGATTCTAGTTAATTAATGAGTGTGTTATGCGTTATATCCTATAAACACATGCAGCAATCACTGGATATTGATGGACATCGATCTGGTGAAAAGTCACTTGATAATCTATGACTCGATGAGAAAACCACAACAAGACTACCAAGATATGATAGATATTATCCAGAGGTAATTTCGGGATCTCTAGCAACTATATATACACACAAACATGATGATTAACTATATCTGATGACGTGGCAAATTTTTTATTGGGCAGTGTTTGGAAAACCTTTATTGAGAAGCAACACATGGAAAAATGCAAAGCGCCACTGAATGTAATCCCATTGAAAGTAAGTCCCCTGAATCGCATCATCTTTATTAATTAAACATATAGCTTTCACCGGATCACCAGATTGGATGACAAATCTTTTTCTCGTAAAGTGGTGTCTGAGGCAGGAACAGGGGAACAACTACTGTGGTTACTATGTTTGCAAGTTTATCAAGGTGCTCTCCCAAAGAACTCCTACAGAGAGACTCAAAGTACGTTAAAAATACACTATATATTCATTTAATTATTATTATTGATTGTGTTACTATGTCTTTATATATATATATATGTACATATATTAATTTATTTTCCTTTAATTCAAACCTGTAGACTCGATGGTTGGAGGAAAAGGTCATACGGCAAGACCAAATCAAAGCAATTCAAGAGTCTATAGCCGGATTTTTTAATGAGCAGGTCATCGATTCCAAGGGCGAGTTCTACTTCGACCCAACACTGCCATTGAAGCCAAGCTAGAGGATGAGAAGAAACTTGTTATGTCACAACAACTATAATGCAATCTTTTGTAATATATGCACATGAAATAATATAATGTAAAATACACATATGCATGCATGCATGTAAATATATATATGATGCATGCATATATATATATATATATATATATATATATATATATATATATTTCTATGCTTGAATTGTGTGATTTAATACGTTCATTGTGCTTGAACCGAAACATACTATATGCGCATATAAATGTATAATTAGCAGCGTACAATACGACTTCGAAAACCTATTTTGAAAAGAAAACAAAAAAATGAAAAGAAAAGAAAAAAGAAAAAAACCTTTAGTCCCGGTTCGTATTACCAACCGGGACTAAAGGTGCCGGCCATCGTGGCATGTCAGGAGGCACCTTTAGTCCCGGTTGGTGTTACCCACCGGGACTAAAGGTCCTCCTTTAGTCCCGGTTCCTGACCCGGGACTAAAGGACCCCCCCTTTAGTCCCGGATGCTTGCTCCCGGGTGGGGAACCGGGACTAGAGGGGGTTCCCCACCGGGAGTAAAGCTCGGTTCTCTACCAGTGCACCCCACCCCACCCCACCCCAATATTATTGAAACACCGGGAGTAATTTACCTTAGATGTGCTGATGAAGCCTCCGATGTTCCTCTTGTTGACAACTAACGTGTCCAAAGAAGTCAGGTACGGGTTCGATTGGGACAAGAGCTGCAGATTGGCAGCGTGCACTGTCAGCTCCTGTAGTGACGTGAGTTCTCCAAGCCACTCCGGTAGAGCAGAAAAATTCTGACAATCTACTACCTCTACTGTCCTGAGGGAGTGGCCGCTCCGCATGGTAGCAAGGTCCTCAGATTCATGCAGGAACGAAAACTGAGTTGCTCTAGATTAATAGTGTTCTTAAGAAATTTGAAATCATCTGGAGAAAAGGCACAGTCCTCTATTTCCATGCTCCATGATGTTAATTCTGAACTTCCGATGTATTGCTCAGATGATAGCACATCGCTGCTTCTTTTGATGTTACATCTCCGACTTCCTGGGAAAGCTGGAACAAACCTCAGCCTGTGGCAGTCTACAATAGCAAGCACTTGGAGATTAGGAAATATTTCATATTCACGGCTTCTATGAAGATGTTGATCATCATCAGTTGGAGGTGTGGTAATCACTACCAGAAACCGGCACTTTGCCGAGTGCCGGAAGCTTTGCCGAGTGTATTTTATCGGGCACTTGGCAAAGACGGCTTTGCCGAGTGTTTTTTTTTTCACTCGGCAAAGACGCATTTTGCCGAGTGCCATTTTTCGGCACTCGGCAAAATGCGTCTTTGCCGAGTGCCTTTTTTCGGGCACTCGGCAAAGATATATTTTGCCGAGTGCCATTTTTTGGCACTCGGCAAAATACGTCTTTGCCGAGTGCCTTTTTTTGGCACTCGGCAAAGAGGGATTTTGCCGAGTGCCATTTTTTTGACACTCGGCAAAATGCGTCTTTGCCGAGTGTCTTTTTTGGCACTCGGCAAAGAGGTATTTTGCCGTATGCATTTTTTTTTGGCCCTCGGCAAATTATTTTTTCAAAGCAATTTTTGAGGTCCAAAATGAATTCAAATGAAAAACTTTTCAACTACAAAGTTGCATAACTTCTCAAGATCTACAAAGTTCATTTTTGTCATTTCTTCATTTGACAAAACGACAATAACGTTGTTCATAAAATCTACATCTCTCGTATGTCTCATATTAGTTTCATAAAAGTGGAAGAGGGATATATAAGATTTGTGAATAATGTTACTACCACTATATCAAATGAACAAATGATCAAAATAAACTTTGTAGATCTTGAGAAGTTATGAAATTTTGTAGTTGGCAACATTTTGATTTGAAATCATCTTGTCATACAAAAACGGCGTTTGAATTTGAAAATTTTAAAATTTGAATTTTTCAAAAGACCTCGGATGGAAAAACTTCCTAAACGAAAATTGTAGATCTCCAAAAGTTATGAAACTATGTAGTTGACAACTTTTTGATTTGAAATCATCTTATCATGCAAAACTGCGTTTGAATCTCTCAAATTTAAAATTTGAAATTTTCAAACGACCTCGGATGAAAAAACTTCCTAAATAAAAATTGTAGATCTCGAAAAGTTATAAAACTTTATAGTTGACCACTTTTTGATTTGAATTCGTTTAGGGCCTCAAACAAGCAATTTACTCTCGGTTTAGTATAATATATGAGGATAGATAACGGAATCTAGACACAAGTGACAGTGTAGTGCAGTGGTAGAGCAGCAGACACGCAAGGGAGAGGTCTTGAGTTCGAATCCCGCCGGCCGCGTTAGCCGCGAATTTAGCGCAAAAAATGCACCAACTTAGATGAAGACGGGCGGGCGCTGGCTGTTGGCGGTCTCCCCCGGAAAAAAAATTGAAAATTTTTTGCTATTATTTTTGCGTTTTTTCGCATTTTCATTTTGCCGAGTGTAAATCTTTGCCGAGTGCTTTTCCGGCACTCAGCAAAATGCCCGACAAAAAGCACTCGGCAAAGGCTTCTTTGCCGATTAATTCTTTGCCGAGTGCCCTTTGCCGAGTGCGGCACTCGGCAAAGCCTTTGCCGAGTGTATTTCGGGCTTTGCCGAGTGCCGCAGACACTCGGCAAAGTGTCAGTTTCCCGTAGTTTCATTCTCTTGATTTCAAGTTCTCTCAATTTCCTAAATGGTCTCGCACCCCCATAGATATCGCTACCCACTTTGCTGATCCTAGGCATATCTGAGATGTGCAGCACTTCCATGTTTTCTAGTTGACCCAATGAAGGGAGGTGCTCACAGTTCATCACGTCAGACAGATCAACTATCATAAGGTTTGGGAGGAAAGAACTTATGTTCACCATCCAAGAGCAAAACGTATCACCCCTGAAGCCTTCAATTCGAAGTTTTTTTAGGTTCCCATGAGGCTGGAGTTTTTCAAGAACTGCAATGTCATTAACTATGCTTGAATCTCCTGGTAAACTGCTGCTGGACCACATCAAACTCTTTTTTTTTTCTTTTTTGAAGTAACAAGGGACCACATCAAACTCAGTTAATGCAGTTGCTGATATTGGGTCAATCCGTGATGATCACCTACTTCCTCTGCTCTCCCCACATGCTCAAGGTTCTTAATAATTAGCTGCTTAACTTCGCAGTCACGGTTTTGATATAGAAGAGAGAAGTTACTGGAGCAACTAGTGGCGCACTTTGGTCTTACACAAAAAAGAGCCTCCTGCGTTGTACCAAGTGCAATATTAGAAACTAAACTAACACAAATATGCTGAAAGAACACTGCTACACTAAGCATACCACGATCGTGTCACTCGACCCATCCGACCAGTCACAGCAACACAAGCACAGTACAACCATACACTCCATCGTGCTTGACCCGGACGTGACGGTTGCACGTCTAGCCATTAATTTTAGTAATCGTTGCATAATTGATGTCAAGTGGTTATTAACGTATAGTTTTAATCAATTGTGTGTATATACTGCAGCTGGCCATAGAATAATTTATTCTGTGGCCACTTTAAGTTACGATAAAAGCGCAGTGCCCACATGGTGTTTATGGAATTGCTTGAACTGTTCTTACATAATGAGCTACCAAAAGATCTTGAGTGCGGCGGCATTTTTGCAGCCCCACAACAACACCACGCCAAGCCAAGCACCAACACACCAACGGCTAGCACGACCTCTCTACTCCCATTCTCACCATTGTGAGTCAATCTCAGTGCAGACCGATGTTACCGACTATGATTAGGCAGTCGCTATGGAGGAGCGCGGGATGAAGAAGGTGAAGAGTGGCTTGTGACGTCTCAACAGCCAAGGCCCAAGATGCTGAACTGAACATGTTTGGCCCAAGTTGGGTTAAGTGCATGCACGAGGAGTCCACCGAGCTAACACCTGCTCGCCACCTGCGTGTTGATATAAGGGGCGTTCACGCCGTGTAATGGATCATCAAGCACTATGAACAAACTAAACTAAGCTATACCTCTTCTCCCCTCCTTTCCTCTTCTGCAAGTTGAGGGTTGCTAACAAAATTGGTATCAGAGGTCACCAGTCTAGAGCCACACGACATTCACCATGATCACTTCACCCACTTCCGCCGCTAGTTGGGGGCCATGGGTCCCAATGTCAAGTTGATCATCGACGAGCTCAAGGCGATCGCTGGTGACTTCATCAACTTGCTGAATCGCTGATGCAGTGGATGGAGTCCGCTGAGAAGACACTGACAGACCGCTTCGGCGCCATGTACGCTACGACCAAGGTCTTCGATCAGTGCAAGCTTGCTTGGATGCATCGGTCAAAGACATTCTCGATTCCAGTCCCGCCACTGTAGTGGACACTCACGCCAAACTAGGGGCGGCTACAACAACCTCGTCTGCTAGCAACCTAGCCATCGGACTTGTTGGGCACCTCGCCGAACATCATCATCGGGAGTTTGGGTTCCCTATCCATCTCCCTGTCAAGAGTATGCATGATCTTCCTGATTCCCTGCTTTCATGTTCTGCATCCCATCCTATGCTCGATAGTTTGGGGGTATGCACTTTTGGGGTTCATCCAGGGTTTGAGTGTTTGTGTTCCTCGAGTAACAAGACACTAAAGTTGAATTTTCCATCCTTTGATGAGGATAATCCCAAGCTCTAGATTAGTAGGTGTGAGGAATACTTTGACATGTACATCCTCGAGAGATCGATGTGGATTAAGTTTGCATGTATGCACTTGTCCTGTTTTGCAACACGCTGGCTTCAATCGATGGAGTCCCATGATTGTTGTCTTAGTTGAGTGGAGTTTTATCAATTACTATGGATCATTTTAGTAAGGATCCAAATGTGTTGTTGATTCACCAACTTTTTAGTATTCATCAGCCGGGGAGTGTCTCGGATTACATTGAGAAATTCTCTGGGTTGGTGGATCAGTTGATCGCTTATGGGAAAAATACAAATCCCCTCTACTATGCGATGCATTTTTGTGGATGTCTTGCATGACGATGTCAAATTATCTGTGCATATGTATCGTCCCACGATGCTAGATTCTGCTTGTGCTCTCATCTTATTACACCCATCCAAGTGGAAGGACTTCCATGAGCTAGATTTCTCCTTTGGTGGGAATCAAGTGCTGCGCAGCCCATTGCCTCTGCCTTTGTCATCGCGGCTTGACAAGCCTGCTTTGACTACATCTTCGACTAATGATCGTCGAGGTTGTGGCGTTGACGATAAGCTAACGACCTTATGTGTCTACCGGTGTGCTCATGGACTATGTGTCTAGTGTGCTGAGAAGTGGTCCCACGACCATCGCTTCCTCGAGAATATTGAAGTGCATGTTCCGCAGGAGGTATGGGATCAAGTGGGGATCAAGTGGAGATTCTTCATTATATTCTAGGGATCTGCCTCTGGTTCAGGACTACCAGTTGTTTGTGACCATCTCGGTGTCAGTCATTCAAGGTGGTTCAGCACCCCGCACTATTTAGTTTCAAGCTGAATTACAAGGGCATTCGATGTTGATCTTGTTGGATTCTGGGAGTTCTCATTCCTTTGTCAGTGTTGCTTTGGCAGTCTCTCTGACTAGAGTTCAGAGTCGTGCTTCTCCTATGGTGGTCAAGGTGGCCGATGGCAACAGAGTCAAGTGTGATTCACATATTCCTAAGGTAGTGTAGTCAGTTCAGGGATTCCCATTCACTTCTCACTTGAAGATCTTTCCATTGACAACTTATGACATGATCACTGGGATGGATTAGCTGGAGACATTTAGTCCGATGAAGCTACTTTGGCATGAGAAGTAGGTCCACATTCCTTACAACCACTCCTGGGTTCATAGTGTTACAGGGGTTGGTGGTGAAAGCCCTAAGTTTAATTTTGGTAATTAAGTGACAACTAGTGGACTAATGCTTTCAGTGATTTATGATTGAGCTAGGGTCCACATAAGGTGATGTGCAGGGCTAGGAGATGCTTGTGATGGAGATCAAGCCATATGGAGCAAGGTTCAAAATTGGGAAGGAGGAGATGAAAACAAGCCCGAAGGTAAAGGTATATGCTAGGGGTTTTCATTTTGCTGACCGAGATGCAATAGAGTAAATGGTTAGGCTTAGGATATATGGCTGTACTATTAAGAGGGGAACTCTAAAGCGAAGACGGTTATCTAGTGCCACTAGGTTTGAACTAACTTTGTATATGCATTGGACCTAGTGACATGATGAGGAAGCAAGTGAAAATGCTTTGAAAAATGTTCTTGAAAAGCTAACTTAGTGCTTAAGTGGTTGTGTTCAAGTTGGAACACATTTGGAGTTAGAAATTTTGAAAACATTTGAGAATAAGGCTTGGTACAGGGTTTATGTACCCAATGGATTTATCCGGTGCCTTTCTTAGGGAAGCACCAAAGAATAGGGCTTCTAAGCTGAGTTTTTAGTCTGCTCTCGAGGGTACACCAGAATTTTCTAGTGTCTTGGCCTAGGTGGCATCGAAGAAAGCGCTTGAGATAGGTACATGTGGCAGAAGACTGTGCAGTGTGAGAAAGTTTGAAACACAGCACCAAAAACCCTGGTGGGGGCCACCAGACTTACCCAGTGACCTCCTAGACCTCTAGGTGTTGATGAACAAAAAGGTTCTATCATCACAAGATTTCCAGTGATGGGCACTATTGCTGCACAAGAGAATGCATCGTACTATTGGATTCCAAAGGCTAGTTTCTACGAAGGCCTAGCTCGGGGTGGCCACCAGAAATCTCCAGTGGTTGCACCACCAGGAGCACCGCAGAAAGTGCCATGGGTGATTTGCTAAGATCAATTTTTGATCGTTGGATCTTCATAATATAAGCTCTCGTGAGTATTCTCTGTTGGTCATAGGAGATTTCTGGTGACCACGTAGAAAGTCCACAGGCCCCAACGACTATATTTGTGAGGAGGCTATAAATATGGGGTGTGCTTGGGCTTGCACACCCTTTTGGCCAGTTTAACTGATACACACACTTGGAGAGCTCAAGCAACCTTCCCACTCACTCCCTTGCTTAGAGATTGATCAAAAATGAGTTTCGAAGAGATATAGTGTATTTGCTTAGGGTGTTTGCATCTAGTGGCACTAGTTTATCATTAGGCTGCATATGTCTTGTTACTCTTGGTGGTTGCCACCACTTAGACGGCTTGAAGCTGTGGAGGATCATCGAGCACCTTGTGTTCACTGTTTGGTGGCTCCAATCGAGTTGATTGTGATGGGTATTGTGCTCACCCCCATAGGATTGTGGTGTGCAGGCTAAGCAAAGTACTTGCTATTAGGGTCACCTATTTTACTGATCACTTTGCCTTAGTATTGTGATATTGTAGATGAAAGTCTTGGTTTAGTTTTGGTAATTGAGTGACAACCTTAGGTGGACTAGTGTGTTTCATGTGAGATGAATAGGTACTTAGTCCACACAACACTAGTTGAGCAAAGAATGAAAGCTAAGAGAAGTGATGGCTTGTGCAAGATGCAAGTGCTCAACTAGTGAAGATGAAGGAGCTTATTGAATGAGACATGACATAGTCTCATATGGCTAGGTGGAGTAGATCAAGGCGAGGCTTGGCTACAAAGGATAGGTTGCAGGAGTGAAGGGCAAGCTAGAGGCTCGGGTACGATAAACCGTCGAGGTGCTGAAGTGCTAGTAGAGGGATTGAAAGTCGATGGACTAAGGCAATGGTGAAGATTAAGCAGGGCTACGATTGATGGACCAATATGGCCATGTGAAGCTACGAAGTGCTTCATATCATTCATGGAGATAATGCCAAATTTTGATTTGTGTTGATATCAAGTGGCTTGATGGAGGAATGATGGAGGAGCTTCATGCTATGGGCAATGGTCAAGGTAGTGAAAGGTCCCTAGTTTGGTTTTGGTAATTGAGTGATAACCTAGGTGGACTAATTAGTGTTTATGTGAGATACACAGGTGATTAGCCCACAAACAACACTTGTGTGAGCAACACATGCCATGTGTGATTAGGTCACACATGTGATGAAGGAGCTCATTGCATATGAGACATGACATTGAGTCATGTGACTAAGGTGGAGAAGATCAAGATGAGGCTTGGCTTGATAGACCGGTTGCAAGCGTGAAGGACAAGTTGGAGGTTTTGAAGCGATGGACCACATGACAGTGAAGCTTGAGCAAGACTTGGCGCCGATGGACAAAGGCAACGACGAAGAGCAAGTGAGGTCAAGATTGATGAACCAACAAGGTCACATGATAATATGAAGTGGATCATATCATTGTTGATCAAGGATGGTGCATGTGTCGCATCAACGTTGAAGGAGATGGAATGGAATACGCAAGGCAAAAGTATAGCCTATAGGACATTTCATTTCATCTGTCATAGGTGTGTAGAGAAGTTTATGACCGGGTTTAGGATAGATAGCCGTACTATCAAGAGGGGCAAACTTGTTTGCATATCGATCATCTAGTGCCACTCGAGTAATCTAACTTTGCATTGTTGCTAGAATCGAGTGGCATGGTGAATTGAGTGATAATCCTTTGAAAAATGATTGTAAAAATGCTAACACACTTGCACATGACGGTGTACACTTGGTGGTGTCAACACATTTGCAAAGGAGAAGAAGTTGGAGTCCAAAAGATTCAACTTGGAGAAGAAAAGAAGTTTAGGGCGACCGAACCCTAGAGTGGTTTGGACTGGACTCTACCTAGGCGGGTCTCGTGGCAAACCCTAGGTGAAGGGCAGCATGGCAGTCTTGACCGGACCCTAGCGTTTTGGGCGTTCGGACCTTCTTCGCTGAGTCCGATCGATGATAGCAGAGAGATGCGGTGTTGAGGCTTGGACCGAACCCTAGTGCAGGTCCGGACCGGACGTGATGCTACCCCTGTGCACGTGTCCGGTTGAGCCACGTGGTGGCACGAGGTGTGGTGGCGAGAGGGTGCAGACGGACCAGGCTCGATTGCTGGGTTCGGTCGGCGGAATCAAACCGGGTCCGGAGCGTTTTAGCTCTCTCGGGTGCTCTCTAGACTGACCGAACTCAGGTGGAGGCACGTTCGGTCGATCTTCCGGCGCGTCCGGTCCATAGGTGGTTCATGTGAACAAGGTAGCCATTGGCTTCCAACGCTCGCCTTTGATTCTAGGTGACGCGTGAAGTGATCCGGTGGACTGGACCCATGAACAGTGCAGGGTCCGAACCCTCCGAGGAAAGTCTAGTACAGACCCCCTGAGTAGGTTTCGGTGCAACGACTCTTTTGAGCCCTTGGGCTATTTAATCAAGCATTGGTTAGCCTTGGGCTAGTTGCTGAGCACCCTCACGCCTTGGTGGCTTGTGTAGGTATACTTGGGAGCCCTCTAACTCACTTGTGCTTGCAAGAGCTTGATTTGATTGCAAGTGAGTGATTCTAGTGCGTTGCATTGTGAGATTGCATCGAGTGGCACTAGGTGTTTGAGTTGTAAGCCGGTGGTGCTTGTTACTCTTAGAGGTTGCCACCTCCTAGATGGCTTGGTGGTGAGTTCTCCATTGTGAAGCATGTAAGAAGATTGTGCGGTGTTCCAGAGAAGGATTTGTGAGGGGTATTATGCTCGCCCCGCAGAAGCCGCGAAGAGCAACTGTAGTAGAGCGTGTCACTGAGTTATCTTCACTTTTGGGTAGGTTCTTGCAGCGCCCAACGTGTGGGCTAGGCTTATGAAATGCCTATTAGCTCGCCGAACAACCAAGTGAACGGTCGACACAATAGGGACTAACTTGTTGGCAAACAAGTAAACCTCGGGATAAAGTTCACCGTGCCATCATCTTCCCATTGGTTTGCGATTCCCATACACAAGCTTGTATTTACTTTCTTATATCTTGTGCTTGTGTAGTTGCACTTGTAATTAGTTAGCTTGTGTAGCTTGCTAGCTACCTTCTTGCTTGTGTAGCATAGTAATAGCTCCCTTGCGTAACTAATTTGGCTTGAGTAGCCTCGTTAGTTACTTTGCTTAGTTTGTGTAGCTAAGTATTTTGAGCTCTCTAATTTGGCTTGAGTAGCCTTGTTATTGAGGATTGCTAGTGAGCTTAGGCTTTGTGCTTTTGCATACTAGTTTGTGTAGGAGCTCCCCCGTTGTTTGAGTACTAGTGGCATAGGTTTATGTAACCTTGCTCCTAGAATTGTTTAGGTAAGCTCTAGCTAGCCCGACACCTTTGTTGCCTAATTAGGATCTTTTAAGGTGCTTGAAAACTTAGATAGAGAGGTGTAGTCTTGGCTAGACCGATAGTTTTAATTCCACATATATCTCGGTTAGCCGGTGATTTAATTTTTAGAAAGGACTATTTACCCCCCTCTAGTCTGCCATCTCGACCCTACAGGTAGCTGGTTGCCTACACTCATGGATGACCAATGTTCATCATTTAATGAAGATGAAGGTTGGATGCTTGTGTGGTATCAGCCGACATGGAGATGGAATGGAACGGAATGTATAAGCAAAGGTGTATTTGTAGGGCATTTCATTTCACCGGTCTAAGGCTGAGTAGAGAAGTGCTTCATCAGGTTTAGGATAGATAGCCATACTATCAAGATGGGCATTCTTGTTAGCTAATCGGTTATCTTGTGCTACTAGGTGAGATCTAACACATGGTGCATTTAAATCGAGTGACGAGGAAAGGAACAAGATCAAAACCTTTGAAAATGCTTTAGAAAATGCTAACTTAGTGCTAAAGGAGTTGTTGTCACTTTGATCAACATTTATGGAGTTAGCATATTTGAAAAAGGGTTTCAAACAGAGCTCGGAGGAGTGTCTTTGTAGGCAGTAGAATAGTCTGATGCTGGTCTGCAGAGACCACCGAAGAAAGTAGTTAGTATCCTACCCTGTGTTATTTACTATGTTGGGGAGGCACTGGATTTCCTATGGTGCTGGCTTGCACCGCATCGGAGAATGTGGTCCCTAGGTTGATACGTGGTGGAGAATTCAAATGATTAGGGCGCATTCTCTGGTGCCAGGCTTCAGAGTTTTCTAGTGAGGGGCTGAACCCCTCGGCTTGCCTAGCAAATTGCTTATGGGGCCACTGACAAGTCCGGTGGTTGCCTAGTTGTCTCCATCAGAGAAAGCGATCATGATGGCCAGTTTAACAGAGAGCACGTAGGCCTCACTGGATTAGTTCAGTGGGCTCCGGATAAAAGGAGCTCCAATGGTCAAGTGACCATTTAAACATGACCATTGGATGACTGACAGGTGTCAGACCCTTTTTCTCTAGTGGTCTTCTCCGGTGGTTCAACGTAATTTCCGGTGCTCCCAAAAAAACTGCAACAAGGCTGCAACCGCTAGTTTGGCTTGTGGGCTTATAAATAGAGGGGTGGCCAGCTCATTTTGTGCTTGCTAGAGCCAAGGGGTCACACCCACATCTAAAGGAGCCAAAGTTAGACCTCTACTCACATATTCATAGTTGAGATTGCGATTCGTGGTGAGATTGGAGTGATCTAGTGCATTTACTTGAGAGAGATAACACCTAGTGGCACTATGGGCTAGTTAGCAAGCTTGAGGGCTTGTTACTCTTGGAGACTGCCACCTCCTAGACGGCTCTGTGGCAAGAGACTCCGTTGAAGCATGCAAGAAGGTGAGCGGTGCTCCGAAAGAGAGCAATTGTAAGGGCTCTTGTGCTCGTCCCCTCGAGAGATCACGAAGAGCAACTCTAGTAGAAGCGAGGTGTGAAAAGCGCCAAGTGGTCCGGGCGGGTCAAGTGCTAGTGCTCACATTGGGAGCTCACCTTGAGGGCGAATTGCAAGCTTTAGTGTTTAATACCTAGCAAGAGGGCCCGCACCAACCTTGGGCTTGCCTCAACAGGGGACACCAAACATCGAGATAAAAATCATTATGTCAACATTTGTATCCCGCTCAGTTTGCATCCTTTAAACACTAGCTATTTACTTGCAATATCTTGTGCTAGTGTTGTTGCTCTCTAGTGCTTGTGTAGCTCTAGTAGTAGTGCTAGTGTAGTGCTTACTAGTGTAGCTAGTTTTAGTGTTTATCTTTGCTCACTAGTATGTGTAGGAGCTCCCATGTGCTTGCTTGAGTTTAGTTGCTTAGGTTTGTGTGACCTTACAAAACTAGACTTGTGTAAGTGAGCTCTCACTAGTTCGGCACCTTAGTTATACCTTGTGTAGGATTTTTTATAAGGTGCTTGAAATATTAGACGATAGAGGAGTGAAGTCATGGCTAGACGATTAGTTAATTCCATATTTGTTTTGGCTAGCCTAGCGATTAGTTTTAGAAACGACTATTCACCACCCTCTGGTTCTAGAACAAAATGTTTTGTGTTTGGAGTTTAGTTGGGTGAATAAAACCAGTAAGAAACATGCATGAAGAATGAATGAAAAAAATGATACCCATTGCAACGCACGTGTATGATTGCTAGTTTAAATTCAAGATTGAACTTGCACATAGATAATAAAATATTTTTTTGACATGTATACCTGCTTTAACTGTTTGAGATTAAAACGAATTGAACTTTATCGAGAGCCCTTTTGCATACCATCGAATCTTAAATGGTCTTAAATGGATGTTGTCCGATTGAGTAATCCTGAATCACATGTTGCAGTGAACTGCTAGGAACAGGCAGGTGATGGTACAACAGGCGGCAATAGTGCCATTGGATATGCAGGGAGCTAATGTACTCCACAACGTTGTGCTGCCAGAAAACTAAAAATGAGCCCCTACATTAAAAAAGGAGTCGCTCTTCCCATTGCCACAGCATGAGGCATCACTCCTAGACTCACCATGTGTTTGTTTTCTCTCTCCATGTTTCTTCAGGCACGCATGTTCCAACTCCTCTTTTTCCATTATCTAAAAAAAAATGTTCCAACTCCTCTGCTTGCTATGTACTGCGTGAGTTAGAACCCAAGCCTAGACTTACATTGTTCCCATTTTTTTTTCAACACCACTTGAATTTAGCATCACGTGTTGTAGTGGTGAAAGTGATGCCTAAAACACTATCTCTCGGCTTTAGGCATCATTGGAGACACACACTGTGGAGGGTCTAAGGACAAGGAGGGCTGTCATTCCATAAGGTGGGGTCAATGCCTCGGTCGTCTAGGGGAAGTCAAGGGGGAAAAAAGAAGATGATGCTCTGTCAATGAACTAGCTTGCGACAACTGCAGTTGCAGCCGCAAGTAGGGCAGTCGAGCAGAGCTAAACATACTCTTGCCACCATGGCCTACATGGAGAGGAGTAGCTTTTGGCAATCACATACTCACATCCATACATTTATTTCGACACTTTTCCTAAAAGGCATGCACCTGAAATCTGCTTTTGGTTTAGGTGACGACGTCATCCTTTGATCTTGCTTCAAGATTCGTACATCATTTGTGTCAATTCAGGTCATAATTTTGTAATTGTCTTACTATAGAGAGAATCTTTTATTGTTAATTGTCTTTATGTCGATTTAGATCATAATTTTGTAATTGTCTTACTATAGAAAGAATTGTTTATTGTTAGTTTTCTTTGTGTGAATTTAGACCCGTTAGATCTTCATCTGATGGCTCACAGCCATTGCCTGAATGGATGTTATTTTTCAGGCACCTGGAAAATAGCAAATCCCTTATTTCGAAAACTTGTTTGGGCCTTTTGATTTTAAAATATTTTCATACTGTTAAAATTAACCTAAACCTTCTAAAATACATTGCAAGTATGGTTCATGTTAGGACTCATCAAATGTGGCCTTAATTTGGGTCAGGCCCGAAACTGGTCTGTTACTAATGAAGTAATGATAGGTAATACGATCCACTTAGTTTTCTTAGAGGTGGGGCACTGCCAAATGGTGTACAAATTACCCTCAAATTTTAAGTATTTGGTTAGGGAAAATTCTCAATATAGAAACAAAAAATTAATCTGAGAAGGATACGAAATTGGATAGGAAAACAATCTGTAACAAACTAGGATACTTAAACACACAAATTGGTCAGGCTGTTCTCTGCTTTGTTTAGAAATTGCTTGTGTGTAAGCAATGATGCTACATAATTCTATCTGCTCTTGTTAAGTTGAAACACAAAATTAGGTTAAGATGTTATGATGCAGAAATGGATCAGATCTTGTCTTGGGCTGCTATTAGACAATTTCTTTGAGCCTTGGCGTCGCCTATGGAAGTCAGTGGGCCCCGGCCAAATGCAAAATGTTTCTGTGGTTGGCAATACGAAACTGGTGTTGGACAGAAGATAGGCTTTGCTAAGAGGGGCCCTCTCTCATCCAAAATAGATGAGACCATACAACACCTTTTAACATGTGTTGTGGCAAGATAGGTATATATGGTTCAGATTGCTCAAGAGTTGGACCTAACAGATTTAGTACCCCGACAAAACGAAATGAGCTTTGTAGATTGGTGGCATAACACGATAAGAAGAGTTAAAAAGGAGCACAAAAAAGGAGTGAACACTCTAATTATGCTCGACGCCTGGATTATTTGGAAATATAGAAATGCTTGTGTGTTTGAGGAGGCTTCTCCTTGGGTTAACACGATTTTGTGTGAGCTGAAGGACCGTAGCACAGCTTATGGTGCATGGTTAGTGCAAAGAAACTGCATGGGCTAGGTCTTACTTTTGCAATCTAGGGCAGTTGGGTAGGTTGAGTCGTGTGTGTTCGCTATGTGCAAGAGTTCTGAGTTTGTATAATTGCCTTACTCATATTTGGTCCTCGTATGAGTGTGGATCCTATTGAGGACCACTCCATCTCTCTAATACAATGAAACAAAAACGAATAGAAAAAAAAGGATTTTCTAAGGAAAAAGAAATATAGGCGACTTACCTCTCTTGTATTGACATATGGAATATGATGAATGGAAAGTGTTTGAATAATGTTGTTTGTTTCTTCTTCTGGTGGAAGTTCAAGAGACGGTATAGTCAGTTTTTCCAATTTGGTCATTTTGCACAGAGTTGACTCCAAGTCATTATCAATGGTGTTGAAGCCATCCAATTCTAGCTCCTGTAGAGATGTGAACAGAAGCAACAGCCGACGAATAAGACTACTTTTGCAGTCTGTTATCTTGAGTTTCCGAAGGGTTCCAGAACCAGACTCCTTTTTGCACGTCCTGGAACGGAACTCCTGTCCATACCCATACCTTCTGGAAAGAGACCCATGTTCCTCCATTTCCTCGTTGAAATGGAACCTCCGTCCGTACCTTCCCCGAGAGAACTCCATTTCCTCGTCAAATAATCCATAATCCAGCATGCCAATGATAATTAGTTCATCCATGTTGTTCTCTGTAACTTCCATCCATTGCTCAACGTCATCTAGCGAACACCCATTAATACAAATTTTTGATTTGAATGTGGGAGTCCAATGCAACATACCATGCACATCTAGACCAAGGCTGGGGCTGCTACCCTTGATGAAGTACTCTTTACATAGTGGGACATATGGAAAGAGTTTTAGTTGCTTGCAGCTTTCTATTTTCAAATAATCAAGGCACAGGGACTGCTGGTTGTTCTCTTCTTTCTTCATTAGATGGGCCTGGGGGTAGTGCCGGCCTGCTTGTAACTGCCGATGAGCCATTTCCAGAACCAATGTCCTGCGTTCTCTTTATTTCTCTCGACATGCCATGCCATAGAGCTTTCAGTTTCAGAAAACCCTTACCCTTTCTTTTCACTGGTTTACCTACAGGAAGAGAAGGGGGTAATTTGTCAATCTCCTTTCCTGTTTCTATCTCTTCCTCATCACGGTTATGAATTAATCCCACCTCATTGACTTGTGCTTGTGTGTTGTCATCATAAAATATATGTATAGTGGCGTTGACTCGCAGTCTAACCAATGTCAATTTTCTTAGCTTCTTGCATGATACAATTTCCACATGATGAAGCAGGGGCATATTATTAATTTCCAGTTCCTGTAGATTTGGTAAATGTCCCAGTGTAGGAATATGATCACATCCATTGAGTTCGGAGAATACAATTTTCACCAGATACAGGAAGTGTATCACTTATCTCATTAATCCATTTGGGAAATCCGTCACCATTGTAGCCTTTTATAGAGAGGCGCCTTAAATTTTGATGGGGCCTCAAATGTTCCAGCACTGCCTTGGCCTGAGCTCGATGCTCACCCTCAATAGAAGATCCTGTATAGGACCATTCAAGACTCAAGAAATGAAGTTGTTGCTTCCTGCCCAGTTCCACTTGCTTTGCTTCCTCTGGTGAAACCACATTCTCAAGGCATTTGATGTTTAGCTGATGTTGTGTGAGATCCAGGATGTGCTGGAGAAGCATAATATTGCTGTGGTTGTCACCGGGCTTGTGTCCGTACATCAAAAGTTGGGCAAGGTTAGAAGGTCTACCTAAGCTTGCAATGCCTTGCTCCTGAGAAGAGTGTGAACCCTCCAACTGACAGGTACCTTAAGATGAAACCAAATGTTGGGTGATGATATGCTCGTGCAGCATACATAGCTCTAGCTCTCTATTAGGGTCTTCTGAACTCTCTAAATTTCCTGCAGAGGTTCCTGGATCTTCAGAATAAGCTTTTGCACCGACCCCGGGGAGATTTAGGTACTAACTTACCAAATTTCCAGTGCGGTATCAAATTTAGGAAGTTCTGAATTCGAGAACAACCTGATAGATTTAAACACCGGAGCTCACAAAGACATCAGGCAGCCTGATATTGCTGTGGTACAGGAATTCGGAAGGGCAGCCAGATTAGTACAATCTGATAAGTCCAAAATCTCCAACATCAGGCAGCCAGCATCATTCCAGCACAATTCAGGAAGAACTTCAAGAGAGGTACAACCAGACAAATTCAAAACCAGAAGCTTCTTCATGTACTTAAATAACCCACTAGGCAGTAGTTTCAACTTGTGGCAGAAGGACATATTTAGATGTATCATATTTGCAAGGTAAATGAAAGAATCAGGCAGCTCACAAAGTTTGTAACAGTGCAATAGATTGAGAAACGAAAGATTCTGAAGGCCACCAAAGTTTGAAGGCAGCGTTTGAAGCTGAGAACAATATGAAAGGTCGAGGAATGCAAGTTTCCGGAGCTTCCCAAACTCTTCAGGCAGTGATTGTAGGCTACCACATCTTGATACGTTCAGGTGTAGTAGCTCTTCAAGTTTATGAGTGTCCATGTGGAAGCTCTTTAAGATTTGAGCAGCCATGTAGGTCCAAATATTGTAGGTTGACAAATTCAGAAATGTAACTGGGAAGTTCAACAAGGCAGGTATTTTCAGAAAGGTTCAATGCTTGTAAAACCATGCAATGAGCTCAAGGACTTAGGCAGCAGACCAGTTTGCATTCCAGATATATTTAAGAACTTCAAGAGTCTCAAATTGCCGAAAGAAGCAGGTAGCTCGGAAATAGTACATGCACTCAAATCAAGCACACGTAAGAATTCAGCTCCCATCAGAGACTTTAAAGTAGTCTGAACAATGCTGCACTCCTTAAAATGAAGAGCTCTTGCTGTGCTAGGAATAGACCAATAAGATGGGGATGAGTCACATAAGTTTGAGAGCAACATGTATCGACAGTTGTCTATATTTGTAGGAGGATTTTGCTGCCTAGTGTCAAAGGCAATAACTTCGTCACCCGCAACTAATCTTGCAAGCTCACGAACCAAATCATGCATCTGGAATAATACACCTCGAGGTTTGCTATATCTTGCAAACGGCTGAAAAGTGAAATGTACCCATGTTAGTCAACTACCTTCTGCAGTTCAGACATATATTAACCATCATGTATATTATAAAAAAAAAACAAAAGTAAACATAAATTGAGCATGAACTTTAAGAGAAAATTCTCACTAAATACTTCCTCACAAATACAACTATACAAAGGGATTCTGAGATTGTTAGGACAGTTTAAGACGGATAGGACAAGACACATGTATCCCTCGTTATTAAAGCATAACCCATTTGTTTAGTAGAATTTAACATGCTCTGTACTAATGTACTCAGAACAATGTTATCAGATCGTCCGATTAATCGTCCTTATCGGTACCTAGTATAGTACTCGGTTAGGCACTCCGATTCGATCAGAGCGATCAGAAACCTGATCGTCCGATTTAGCGTCGATTAATCGCGATAAATCGTCCGATAAGGTGTACTTCAGACTGGGCTAGCTCTGTTTGGGCTAGGCCCGTTAGGGTTTCTCTTTTATACCTCTCCCCCACTCTTTCCCTCACCTCCTCAGTCCTCACCCCCAGCCTCCAGCCGTCGGCTGCACTTGTTGTGTGTGCAACTGCATCTCTTCCCCTCCTCCTCACTCTCCACCAACTAACCAGAAACATAGTCTTGATGCTCGATTTCTACTATATAACTATATAGTATATGGTATATATACCATACATATATGATATATGTCTTGCTATATACAGGACGATTATATGGATGATTAGACCGATAAGAGGTCAATTAATCGTCCTGATCGTCGACTAATCGTCTTGATCATCCTTATCCGTACCAAGGCGATTAGCAACAATTAGCCGATTTAATAACATTGATTCAAAATATATTATCTTAGTATTTCTTCAACAAAAGAACCCTCCACATTAATTCTCACGGCCTAAAATTCAGTACTAATTTAATAAGAGAACAAAATCAAAGTACCTCGGCGTGGAAAATCAAAGTACCCATATGCATTTTGAGAAATTGCCCACACCACTACTACGCACATATCTAACCCAAAATGTCCTTATATCTAAAATAACATATTAGAATCCTATGTGACTTCTATAAGATTTGAGTACATGGAATACAATAATAGAATCATGGAGGTAAAATACCTCTAACAGAGGGTGACTAGATCATGTACAGATGAATCGACGTGGATTGCCATTTTTTGGCAGGGGGGGGGTAAGGGGTAATGGAACTAGATGAGGTTATGTAAATAGAACTTTGATCTCCAATAAAGTAAAGAAAAATGAAAGTCTTACAGTTGGGGACATTCCAGCTACATCCTGAAGAAAAGACATCTCACGAAGATCCTCAAAGTATCTTTCTCCAGCTTGTTGTGCAGTGAACGATTAGCCATGGAGCTGAACAAATCCAAGAGAAATCCACTGCTGAATCAAGCTACTCTTCTCTACATACCAGCCTTTGGGAAAAACAGCGCAATATGCAAAACATAGCTTGAGATGATAAGACATGTATTGATAACTAAGCTTCAGTGATGGTAATGGAGACATTATTAGAAATGCCTCCAAAATCAATCTATCCATATGGAACTGCTAGCAATATAAAATCAACACAATCCATTCGAGAATGAACCAATAAGAGCACACGTTAACACTATATACTCCAAACATTTTAATCTTGCAGACATACATAGTTGCATTTCTAACCCGATTGCATTGCTCCCTTTAAGAGAGATAAAAAGCCTAACATGTTCACATCACAGTTACATACATATGCAAGCTCCTGTCCTCACTTGGCAATTGCTCCTGCTTGAAACCAAACAAATCCCAATGAGTGAAGGTTAAGTGGTGTGCTAATGTATTACAACGCCTTGGAGGTCATGGGGATCACCACCGTGTTACGCTGCAGACCCCACCGGAGGACAAGCTGCGCCAGCGTCTTGCCGTACTTCTCAGCCAAGCTCTGCAAATTGTATTGCTGCTACAATGCTAAGTTAGCTGATCACATTAGCACCAGAACTAATGATATTGCAAATATCCAAACAAAATGTACTCCTGTTTGTTAAACAAGGATGATGGTTGATAGTCTAGAGCTGGTTGTAATGGAGATTTGAAATGACAACCACCTTGATGACTGGTGCGCAGCTGTGAGTGTGTGAGTTTCCTTCATCTGTTAGCATTTCTGTTAGCTGCAGAGCTGTTCAGTTTTGGTTAGGAGTGCCATGTACATAGCACGAGCTATAGCATTGTTAACAGCAAAGCTAACAGAGAGAAGGAACCTTGTGGTTGTACATACACTATTGAGTTCTTCAGTGTCATAAGATAAATATTGCACTTTCAGTGCGAAAATGCTGCAAGTTTGAATACTTTATTACATCAACATACCAATATCTATCATCGTCTATGGTGGTCTTACGTTATGTACCCTATGAAAATGTGAGTTTGTCCAGGCTGAGCTGCCACACTGGGGTAGTTTTTGCATTAAACTACAGTACACAGAGAGGCAGTGAGGGAGGGAGGTACTTCGCTGGATTGGCATAACCCATTAAACTTCAACCAATGAACCAAATACACCCTGCGTTAGCATTTCTGCTAGCCACAGAGACAATCTTATTCAGTTATTCAGTTTTGGCTAGGGGTGCCACATACACAGCCTGGATAATACTTCACTTTCAGTGTGAAAAATGTGGACCTGTTTGAGTACTTATTATTATGATATATCTTTGCTTAGATATTCCATCATGTATAAACATCAGGAAAGAAAGAAAATGGTTTGGACAGTGCATATATTGTTGATCGAACAATCAAATGATGGTTAAGAATTTTGTTGATACTAGCAATAAACCGAGGCTGAATGGTTGTGCAAGAAATAGAATGGAAACCAAGAGAAACATGGACGAAAAAAGATGCGACAAACCAGAAGGTATTCGACAAGCTGATCTTACCCAGATATGGTCTGAATTCATAACAAAGCAACTAGGGGAACAGATGTCCCGATATTCCAACAATTCAAAGATGAAAGGGATTCCAGTGTCCAGACTCTCTAAACTCAACATTTCAACAGAGAAAATTGTTGGTTCGGTTTACCTGATTCCAATGCTGCTCACCAGTCCCATGGAAACAAGTTCTTCCATTGCATGCCATGTTGTTTCCAATGAAATAGTGGAATCAATGTCTAGCACGCCATTATCACCAAGAGCACTAGAAGTTGTGCCAACTCCTACAGAAATACACATTTCTGTGAGGTACCCATTGAATCTTTCTAAATATTGTGCAAAGGGCAAGGAACTTACCTGTATGCCTAGTAGCTACTGGGAAGTGAATAAGATAGAGATCGAGATAATCTAGTTGCAGCTTCTTCAAGCTATCCTTGCAGGCGTCAAGCACATGGCCATGATCTGAGTTCCACAGCTGCAATGAGAACAGATTCCAAACTTTCAATCACATGAAGATTATGGAATAGAGTGGGGCAAAAAAAAACCCTGCAGTAGAATACAGAAGGTAGCATTCTGTAATTCAGATTACCTTGGTTGTGATGAACAGATCCTCCTTCTTGACAAGTCCATTCTGAAATGCCTCTGCGAGTGCATCACCGACTTCAGCTTAGGTAGTTAGCTGCAGAGCAAGTTACCAAACACACAGACAGTAAAGCACCAAGTAGAGAAGGAAAACTCCTGTGCCGACACTAGTAGTTGGGACCATATTAGCATACTCCATGATTGATAAAGAAATCGTCATGGACAGCACAGTGTGGTGTCTAAGCATGCCTGTATCATTCGTACTATGAATCAAGTGTTTATCAAGACAAACGGAACAACGATTGTCTAATTGACACACAGACACTCATGTGGCACTGAAAAAAGCATTCAATAAATTGATTGTTACAGTACAACAGACTAGGATCGCAAAAGAAATCTCATATTCTCACTAATCCAAAGCAGAGCGCACTGTCCAAGTCCAAGCATGCCTGCGCCATTGGCATTGATAGTACCAGATATCTAAGAAATCTATTAGCAAACATCAGGACACTACAGCTTCGATTCATATTTGGATATTCCATGACCGCCAAAGAAATTTCAATCATGTAGTACATTACAGCTTCGATTCATATTAGGAAACTCATCTCTAGGCCAGTTGTAGGGACAATAGCAATTATATTAACAACTGAACTGTAATATAACATGGATTACTTCATGTTTGTTCTATATATTAGATTATACCTAATTATAGTATGGTGTACAAGTAAACATTGTCATTAGTACATAATAATCTGACTTCATGGTATAGAGCTACAAATTATTAGTTCTGACCAAGCAGATATTTGTGGGATCACCTCTTCCCCGAGCAGCTAGAACCACCTATCTGTCATCCCAAAATTGCTGACATGAAAAATTCAACTCTTGAGAACTCACATCCGTCAGGCAAATCTAGTGGTAGATGGGGGCAAGCTAACAGACGGACACACTTGCCACTGTGAGGAGATTTCCAGTTAAAAAGTGTGAGATCTGAAATATGTAAAACATTTGTCAGAACAAATGAAAATCTGGACTTCAATATGAACGCTGAATTAAGCCCCTACATAAATAATCGAGACACTTCTGCCTCTTTGAGAAGGAACACATCTCATCTCTCGTAGCGCTCGTCCAGAAGGCACACACGCAAAAACTTGAACTCACCTGGCAAAGGTCGAGATCCAGCTTGTAATCCTGCTCCTCACCGCTAGATCTATCCTCTACCGCTAATGCAGCTGAGAGAAGCTCCGTAGAGATGAACGTCACCCCTTCAACTCCACGGCACCTGCTAAATCGGAATCGAGGTGAAGAGGGGTGGATGGATGGACTCATGGATTGGGGGCACACAACGTGCAGGATGGGTGATGCGTACCTGGCCGTGGCCGATGAGTTCGAGACTGACGCGGTGTAAACCTTATCGCGGACAGGTAAGCAGCTGTCGCCTCCACCACGGCAGATCCGGAGGAGGAGGTGCCGCCTGATCTGGAGGAAGGCGGTTCTCCGCTTCTCATCGCGAGTGGGAAGCCCGGCTGTGGACAATGAGAGTGTGCGCCGCGGAGGCCAGCGAGCTCTGCCCTATCTCGTCACCACCGATTCGCGTGCCTCCCCGCGTTGCTGTGTGCGTGAATGCCACAGACCTCGCGTGGCTCCCCGCGCTCGAGTGAGGACGGCGCCGGGGAAACACGTCGGGCGAGCAGCGAGGGGCGGTGGCCGGGACGCGAAGGGCGGCGACGGGAGAGACAGTAGGGAGACGAATGAGATGGGGAGCTACGGTCGGGGGACGAGACGGGAGGGGATCCTCCGAAAAATCACCACCAGGGGTTTTCTGTAAAAAATGACGAGGTTTCAGAATTTCTTCTCCTTCGTGTTGAAATAAACTTTAGACCAAGGAACTATTCAGAAAAGTTTTGAACGCATATACTGTAAGCCCCTTCTTAGATGGACTGCGGGTTTATTTTACGAATTGTGAAGGGTCCTCTCTCGTAACTGCCCAGGCCACGCATCCGCACACCAGGACTCCGCCCACTCCGCGCGGGCGCGGAGGGCTCTGGTGCGAGCAATCTGCGGAGATAAGACAGGAAAGGCGCTTCATGAAAATGCCTCAAATTAGTGTATGTTAGCTACTAAATTTTAGTAGTTACTAAACGATTTAGTTATTTTTAGTAACTTTAGAGTTACTAGAGAGGACTAAAGCCTTTTTAGTAGCTTTTAATCATAGTATTTTATTAAAAAGTTACTAAAATAACTAAAAGCTACTAAATTTAGTACCTACTAGACGAACCAAACATATCCTTATTGTAGGTAATTGAGGTGTTTTTGCCAGAACGCCTCCAATTATTATAGGCAATTAAGGTGTTTTTTAATTTTGCCTTCAGAAATATGCTTTCAAAGGTTTTTTTTAGATAAATGCCTTTATGCAATAAGAAATTAAGGCACTCTGAAAAAAAAATGCCTTTGACAAAACGCCTTCTATTAAGAGACATGCGATAGTGTAAGGAGCGCTGGAGCATCTCCAAATAAAAGTTCCTTAAAAATCTTTTGGTAAACCAATGGTTATGCCAAGTGAATAAAATAAATAGGAGCTATATTTTTACCTTTTTCAATAGTATAAGCTTCCTAAAACTCAAAAACCGAGCACGAGGTGGTGTATAACCGTGGGAGAGGGGGCGCCCGAACGGATAACACGTGCTGAAAGCGCATGCTGCGTGTCAGAGTTGGGGGGAGATTCAATAAAGGGAACATATCAGGTATAAACCAGGGAACCTGTGGAAACTTGAAAACTTCTAATCAGATCCACTCGATGTTGATTCAATGGATGGGGTGAGAGGTGGGACGATTTTGCGCCTAAACCCTCCCACCTGCCGGCCTTTTTTCGAAAAAACCCCTTGCGATCCGCAGCCCCATGCGCCAGGTTTCGTTTTCTCCCAGTCGTGAGCGAGCCGCGACTGCGCCGCCAGGAATCCATCGCCGCCGCCAGGCTTCGTTTTCTCCTAGCCTCGTGCGTGTCGCCCCAGCCCCTGGGACGACGCCACTCCCCTGGTTCGCCCCGCCTCAGCGAGTCGTCCCAGACCACCGCCGTGGCCATGCGCCCCTGGTTCGCCCGGCGCAAATCTCCCACCGTCGCCCCTTGCCCTCCGCCGGTCGTGTGAGGGCGCCGCCGCCAGTGGCCATCCGCCGCCTGGTGAGGGCGTCGGCGCCCCTTCGTGCGATTTGCCGCCACCTTGTGTGCTCCGCCTGGTTGTTTCCCCTTTTTCAGTATGAATCAGCAGACTTACAGTTTTGCTTACTTAAGTTCCTCTGACGTCAAGCAGGTGAATGCATTTCTTCTGACTCCAAAGGATGTGCGTCAACGACGGCCTGTCCAAAAACTGAGACTCCAAATGCTAGGTCGTTGGCATGAGAATATTGATGAATGGATCAGCACAGCCATTGCAAAAGTGGGATGTTGAGGATTTTGAGCTTGTTGTTGATGGCTACTGCATGTACTATGACCTAAAGCAGCTGGATTGAGAGGAGATGATATCAGCTTCGGATTGAGAGGAGATGATATCAGCTTCGGATTGAGAGGAGATGCCATCAGCTTCGGATTGTCAGTTTTGCTTCTCCATGGAACCACCTTGTATGTGATTTTCCGCGGCTTATAAAATCGTCAAATGAGAAGTATGCTCCTCTGGGGCAGTACTTTGGGGAAATAAAGCCAACATATTTTACATTGGTCAAAGGAGTGGAGGACATCACCGGTGTAATTATGGTGATCTACATGGTTATAGCTTTCACTTTAGCAACACGGTGGTTCCGCCGTAGCTTGGTGAAGCTTCCAAAACCATTCATGTTCATTTGTTCATTATTGTGTATCTGGCACTCATTGTTCATGGCCAGTGGCTATACCTATTTTATGTCTGGTACAGAAAAACGGTGAGATTTTATTTATTCGTCTTCATTCTCCTTACATGAAACAATTGAAGTTTGAGTCCTAAGGTATTTGTTTTTGATACAGACATGGATGTATCTGCGCGGTACCTATTTGCTTGTATGTAGGGGAGAGGGTGATGAGGTTCTTCAGGTCTGGCAGTTATTCTGTCAGGAGATGGTGAATAAGCACTGGCAGATGGTGAATGAGATTGAAGATGCATTTAGAAAGTTGTCCAATTTGCATGTGTTTTTACACCCACAGCAATGCTGTAATCTGTAACCTGGTGTGGTGCTGATTGTAATCCATCTTTTGAACATGAATGATCAGAAGAACCTAGTGTTGGACCCTAATCCATCTTTTTGAATTTGAATGATATGTATCACGCATGTATGTTAGGTATCTCATTGTCATCATAAAAAAATGCCATAACTGATCTGAAAATGTTTCCAAGTGCAATAAAATGTAGAGACAGACTTAAGAATGAGAAAATTAATGAACTATTTCAGAGTTAAGTTTACTAATTCACTATGGCATCATGCCATCATGAATGATCAAAACCTACATCCAGATCATAATATCAGCAATGGACGAAGACATAAGTAGATGAAATTTCAGCAAGCAGAGCAACAGAAGCTTGGAAGATCAGCTTGATTATCATAACAGAGTACATTGAATATGATCAAAATGATCAAAAGTGTTTACATGAACTTGAAATATCAGCCAACAACATTGTTTGGGCAAGTGCGCGCATCATGATCCCCTACTTGCTTGCATTTTCCACACGCCCGTTTACTTTTACCCTTGCTTACAGCCTTCATCTCCTTGCTCTTCTTAATTCTTTTGCATCTCCTTTTGGACTTGATATCATTTGGTGGATATATATCGACTTGATTTGAAATTTTACTACCAAGGAAAGATTCATACTCATCATGTTTATTAACTCTCGTAGTAGGCGTGATCTTTTGAACAGGTTCTACTAGGTTGGATAAACTAGAAAATAAAAAGTCCATCCCTTGTTCAGAGTTCTTGGCCATCGGGATGAGATCTTCAAACTGGTTCCATGAATCTAAAATCTTTTTCCGCATTGCCACCTCCATAGGATCTTCAGGTTTTTCATCTAGCAGGTTACCTTCTTCATCAAAGAATAGTTCCCTGTAAAATTGAATATCTGATCAAGACTATTGTACAAAATAGCCATAGAAAAAAAATCATACAATACAAACATTTTACATCTTTTCTCCCATCTCTTCATAATATAAATTGATGGTACCTCATTTTGCTTCTCGGCTCTAAGCACTTGTATTATATGACGGCACGGGATGCCATAGGACTCATATAATTTACAGGAGCACCTACCAAACATGTCTGACTTGTTCAACTGAACCACTCGCTCTTTTCCAGATAGAGTGCTGATGGTGACAATTTTTATATCTTCACACTCTGTAATGCCCCTGAATAATGCAATGGTCTCTTGCAGCTACGATTTGTTCCTGAAATTTACTGAAAACTTGATGTGTATATATCACACTACATTGCTTCTCCATGGACCATGGTGTCATCAATTTAGGAGTCCTGTGAAGACTTGCATTGTCAGCCTTTAACTCCTCTTGGCGCTGGCACTCCAAAGTTGTGTCAATCCTCAGCCAAAACTCAACAAAGGTCAATTTTCGATGAATGAAACGATTAAAAAAAGAATTTGCACTCTCCGATCATGACATAGTCCTAAGGATTCCTGCTAGAGGTATGTCTATAAAGTATGTCGGAATTCATGATTGACGCATGGCAAACTTTGTGGAAAACCAATCATTTCCCATGAATGCAAAATCTATTATGATAGAATTCCACTGTGACTCAAAATCATCTGAAGTCTTGGAGCCCCAAACACACGTGTGTAGTCTATCCCAGAACTGTTCGTCCTCTCTTATAGAGGGCCCGACCTTCTCAGGTACCTTTTCCATAATATGCCACATGCAAAGTCTGTGAGTTGTATCCGGTAGAATATGAGCAATAGCAGTCTTCATGCTCGCATCTTCATCTATTATGATTAGATGAGGTGCTACTCCGCGCATAGCCTTCGGAAAGGTGTTAAACAACCATTCATATGACTCGATCTTTTCATTTGCCAAGAATGCTTCCCCTAGGAAAACACTTTGCAAGTGATGATTGACTCCAGTAAATGGCACAAAAATCACGTTATACTGGTTAGTGGTGTATGTTGAATCTACAGAAACCACATCACCAAAAACACTATAGTTTTCCCTGCATAAGGCATCTGCCCAAAACACACGAAAAAGTCGTCCTTGTTCGTCCACCATAAAGTCATAAAAGAAGGCAGGATTTACTTTCTTCTTTCACTCAAGTTGTGCCACAAACATTTGTGCATCTGCATCCTTGATTTTGCTCCTGAGGTCACGGTAATAGTTTTGCAAATCCCTCAGCGTGCACCAAACATTCTGAAACCCACCCTCACTGACATGGAGAAGTCTATATGCCTGTGAGGTGCCAATGCTAACCTTATGACAACTGAACAAGTTACTCTTTGCCCTCTCACTAACATTACGGTTGGATCTTAGCAAATGCCTCTTATCTGGTGACACAAAACCATAGCTGTGCTCCTCAACCATTGAAGCTATCCGATACTTCTTGTCAGTGCCAAGCTTGACAACAATATGTGTCTCACAACCACATTTGGTTTCCATCACATTATGCGTCTTCCTCTTTTTTTCGGATTCGTCAATAACATTTTTTTCATTCTCCTTTCTGTACCCTTCCCTTGAACAATAATACCGCTTGAATAATATTTCATCATTTTGCTTCTTGTGCTGACCAACACGAATAGAGAAACCAGCTTCATGTGTATATGATTTGTAAAATTTCTCCACATCTATAAGTGTATCAAACATCATTCCAACCACAGGCTTCAACTGATCCATGGCGGCGGCCTCAAAACTTCTTCGTGCAAGTCCCGCGACGGCGGGATCAACAGCAACGGCTTCAGATAGGGCGTGGTTCTCTGTCCATGGCTGCTGCATCTCTTGCTGCTGTTGGCTGTCGCCGTCGTTCCGCAATCGTCGCGCCGTCCGAGTACATTCTCTGGCAATCGGATTGACAAAAAATGCAATCAAACGAAAAGGAAACCGGACCACGAAAACGAAAACGAAAAGAAAGATCACTAAAAAGAACTTACACACGCCGGAGCCGCGCTGGACCTCGCAGATGGCAGTCGCACGCAAAAACGAACTGGCCGAGCACACCAGGCCGGGCGCACGTCGAAGCCCAGGCACTGCTGCTGGCCGATCCACAGCAGGCTGAACTGGCTGGATCGCCTGCACGCGTGGAAGGGATCAAGCTGGGCACACGGGCGGCGCCTGCACGCAAGAAATGGATCAGGCCGGGCGCACTACCGCATGCACGCAGCACACCAGGCCGGGCGCATGTCGAAGCCCAGGCACTGCTACTGGCCGATCCACATCAGGCTGAACTGCCCGGATCGCCTGCACGCGAGGAAGGGATCAGGCCGGGCGCACGGGCGGCGCCTGCACGTGAGAAACGGATCAGGCCAGGCGCACTGCCGGCGCTTGCACGCGAGGAACGGATCAGTTCGCATGCACGGGCGGCGGAAAGTTTCGCACGGGCGGCGCTGCACGCGAGGAACGGATCAGCGGCGCCTACACGCGAGGAAAGTTCTGGCGGCGCATCTCCCTTCCGCGGCGGGATCGCTGCACGCGAGGAACCGACTGGTGCCCGTGCATGCGGATCGCTAGGGGGTTTTCCGAAAAAAGGCCGGCAGGTGGGAGGGTTGAGGCGCAAAATCGTCCCACCTCTCACCCCATCCATTGGATCAGCATCGAGTGGATCTGATTAGAAGTTTTCAAGTTTCCACAGGTTCCCTGGTTTGCACCTGATATGTTCCCTTCAATAAAGGCTTATCTTTTTTTTAGACTCTACTAAAGGCTTATCTTTAGAGAGTTAGGGCATGTTTGGTTCGAAGACAAAACTTGCTTGGGCCATACAACGATTCTCAGGTGTAGGATTTTGATAGCCTGGGGTTTAGATTCTTGCATGGATGAAATGTTGCTCGGCAGGCAGCAACCAATCGTTAGTTTGCTGAACGTCGGAGGCCCTTCCCCCACGAAACAATAACGAATTATGGAGTTGTTTTAAGGATATTTTGAGATGCTCTAAACTTAATATTGATACTAGATATATATGCCCGTGCCTTGCACGGGTCAATAAATTTTTATCCGCATATACGACGACGCACGTAGCTTGCGCATTAAAGAAAATACTACTAAATCTACAAATCTAATTACAAAGGAAATATAACACCCGTTTCATGATATTTGTCGCCTATATCATGTAGATCTAGTTTGTAGAAACCTAACAAAATTGGTTTCATTTTTTTCTAATCCTTGTGTGATTTATTATTATGTATTTTACAATTTTAAGCTAATTTGATCATTTGCAAAAAAAAAAAAAAAAAAACTAGTAAACAATTTTGCATAGAGAACCCTAAATTATTTTAAAATTCGTTCATATCTTTTTTTTTCTTTTTATCGTCATTAGTGGCGAGGCCTCGGCTGCGGGTGTCATAATGATTATCTTCGTCGCTATATCTATGTTCCACGGCCAGAACCTAGCCCACTCCAAGTTCTAGGGTGTCGTTAACGGTAGCAGCTAGGGCCGGGGACGAAGCAGCAGTAGCAGGGCACCAACGTGGTTCTGTTGCCGAGCCAACTCGGGATGTTGTTGTTGTACGCAGCGGCGCTTGTCGCCTCGCTCTCGTCCTTTTTTCGTCGTGCGTTGCAAACGTTCAGCAAGGGTCCAGAGCCATTGGTAGGCCACGCGGCTGTGGCGGGGGTGCCGTTGTTGGCCTGCGTCAAGGGTGTGCGCCCTGTGGTGTTGTGTGATCTGATTTCGTTGGCGGATGTGCCTGGCGGTAGACTTCGCCATGAGGTTGTGCACGGATGTTGGACGCCTGACCTTTGATGAGGGCAACGTTAAAGGATATGCTCTCGCGCTCTAGGATCGGATTGGTATGTTTCCATGATTGGTGTGCCATGGTCCACCTGTATAGTCCGATGGGAAATCATATGTTGCACATGCTGGATTGACTGGCAGAGGCGGGCGAGCGGGGCGAAGCATTGCCGCGCACACAATTCTGTTTTATATTTTTGTGTGCACTGTAAAGGAAAAACTAATATCATGATAATTCAATGCTTCAGTTGTAAGAAGTCAGAGGCCAGCTGAAAGAAGTGGATGCGTATCTTAGACTTGTAAATCTGGATTGGTGACCACAACTTGGTGCCCATGCAAAATACGTTTTGCTGAGGGAACTATTAAAATATTCTTAAAATATTAGATTTTAAATTGTTGAACATATTTTATATAAGTCTACCGTGTTTTATTTTTTATTTTTTTCGGCACGAGTAACCGGCTTGTGTTAGAGCTATCTTCAAGAGTACCCAATATTTTTATTCTAAAAACATGAAGTTTTGATTTCTTAAAAGGTATAGGGAGGAATAAAGAATGCCATCTCCAATAGTTTCCAATATTTTTATCTCAAAAAAATTTTGTGCAACACTTTTTTTCCGCGAACCGGTCCCAGATTTATGATGTTTTGCATCAGGAACCCGGGATTTGTTTCTATACCCGTTTAAGCCCTCCCACCAGATCTTTCTCTCTTGCGCTTTTCTCACCTGTAACCCTGTCTTTCCTCCTTTTCCTTTCCCACCCCTTCTACTTCTCGGACTCAGAGCCGGGCAACGGGCAGGAGCGGGGCGACACACGGGGTGTCCGACGATACCCTTAGAGATTTTTTATTTAGGGGTATAGAAGGTATAGATTTAGGGGTATAGATACCATCTAAATATTACTAATTGGATACCTCCAACGGAAACTTAACGTTAATCCTCATGAGACCCTTTAGGAAAAGATAAATCAGAAACATCCGGCCTTTAAATTTATATACTCTAATCATCATACGCAAATAATATCAATTGAATGTATTATGTTTTCTAAAAAAAACTATCCACCTCTGCCACTATAAAAATATACATAATGTAGCTATTAAACTAAATAACCATCAAGTACGCTATATATATTTTAAATTACACACTTCTGCTAAGTTCAATTTCAAAGTAAGTATAAATGCTATATGCAGACCAAGCATGCATACATTAGCAATAAATATATAATTTTATAGTTTATCAACCATGAAAAATGTCCTCATAGCAAACCACAAAGAAATGACACTACTATTTATTTTAAATTATATTAATATTCCATGACAATAAAGTTGATAAATTGTGCACTTTATATAAGTTTATACATTTTAACCGTAACATTATGACATATAAATATTGGTAGTTTAATTGTAAACACTATTTTTTAATCAAACACTACTACACATGATTATTTGGTAGTGAAAATCCAACATTTTGTCGTGGTGTGGGCTTAAATAACTTTTACGTGGTTGTTGTAACTTGTAAGTTGTAACCAAGAGTGCAGTTTGGGGCCTAGAATCATTTTTTTAAGAAAACAGAAAAGAATATTTTGAAGAAAAGAAACTAGAAAGCATTAGAGTTTGAACTTAACTTATGGATAAAACTTGCAATATAGTTGAAATAAAAAAAATACATACTCATAATGTCAAAAAAGTTGCAATGCAACAAAAATTGATATAACTTAAACTATACGTATTAAAGACTCAACAAGTTGCATATAAAGGATGAAAACACATATAGATAGAGCCTATATCTAAAGTATGTATTATGTTAGGAAATATATGTGTGTACATATAGAGAGAGAAAGTAAAGATAAGCAATTTTGAGTAGTTATACATACTAAATTTATTCACAAAATTTTTAGTACTTAATTACTTATATGTAACATAAGATTCTATGGCGTACTAGAGCATGTGTTGATAGGCTAGTTCAATTCAAATTTCACTTCACCACATGCAAACCAACCATAGTTTAACTCGTTAAGTTTCCTGTGTGGAGACTGTCTATCTGGATTCAAGTGCTGGAATTGGTATGGTTTTTGCATTTTTCTAGATTTGTTTGAAAAAAGCAATCCTATCCACTAAGTGGTAGGCAACAGTTCTGTTGATAACAAGCAATGTTTTTTTAGGCGCTAGGCGGTTTCTAGGCGGTGACCCATCGCCTAGCGCCTAGGCGTGCCTAGGCGTTTTCTAGGCGTACAGAGCAGGAAGATAGAAAGGAGCAGCCGAGCAGAGGAGAGAGGAGCAGGGGGCGGGCGGACCTCACCTTGGGGTTCCCGAGAGGCGGGGCGAGGGGCAGCGAGGCAGGTGAGGCGTGGAGCTCACTAGCAGTGGCGGCCCGGCGAGGAGGGGGCGCACGGGAGCTCCAGGGGCGGCGGCGGGCCGGTGGACGGAGGCGGCGCGAGGAGGCCTGCACGGAGGGAGAAGATGGCCGGTGATGCGGAAAACGGGTCCATGGCATCAAGTACAAGCTTCGCGCACGACGAATCGGACGGAGACGTACCGTGGCCGGCGAATCAATCCTTCCCGCGCCGCCGCTTTCTTTCCCGCGCAGCCGCCCGCTCACGCGCACGCTCTCCTGCCCGCCAAAACGCGCACGCATCCCGCCCAGGCGCCGCCTCCTCCGCAAACGCGCGCGCCCACCGCCTAGATGCCGCCTCACCCCCTAGGCCCCGCGGGAGGCCTCCGCCCAGCGCCTAGTCGCGCCTAGGCGAGCGCGGAATCGCGCCTTGTTTTTCACTGATAACAAGCATCTTTGGTGACTTAATCTTAGCATCTGGCGGCTTTGTGTCTCAAATGTTTTTCTATAGTTATAGGATGTGTGTGCTTTCGTTTGTGGGAATGATTGGTGTGTGTGCATACATGTGCATATGCGTTGGTAGGTACTGTATTAGAAAAAAACTATGAAGTGAAGAAAGACTAAACGGGCATTCGTGTGGCCATTTTGCCATTTTTTAAAAACATAAAAAGAATCAAAGAAGCTGCTTAAATTTCACACAAGGAGCAGGTCCAACCCATCATTGACAAAGTTGCAGATCAGCTACCTAGATGGAAGGCAGATCTGATGACACGTGCTGGCATAGTAATTCAAGTACATTATGTTCTCACAGGAATCCTAATCTATGTGGCCATGGCAACTGATCTTCCGCCTTGGGCTATCAAAACCATAGATAAGATCAGAAGGGCATTATTGTGGAAGGGCCGAAAAGAAGCAAAGGGTGGTCACTGCCTCATTGCCTGGCCTAAAGTGTGCCGCTCCCAGGAACCGGGTGGTCTTGGGATAGCAGATCTAAAGTCTTTGGGTATTGCCTTAAAAGCAAGATGGCCGTGGCTTAAGCGGAGTGTGCCCAGCAGTAAAGAGGTAGCTGGCTTCGTCTCTGTCGCTGTAATAACAGAGGTGGGGAGTGGATCTAATACAATTTTTTGGAAGGACAAATGGCTGGACGGTAAGGGAATTCAGGACATAGCACCTCTTGTCTTTGCACTGGTTCCTAAAAGAAGGTTAAATAAGCGGACTGTGCTGGAGGCCCTAACTCAGGAGAAATGGATAGAAGACATTCAGGGTGAAATATGTATGACAGGCTTGATTCAGTACCTAGAGCTTTGGGACATCATGAATTCGGTGGAGTTGAATGATAACATCCCTGATAAGCATATCTGGAGGTTATCTTCTTCGGGACAATATACAACAAAGAGCGTTTATGATACCCTATTTCAGGGAGCAATCTCCTTTGAACTTTTTGAGATAATTTGGAAATCCTGGGCACCCTCCAAATGCAGATTTTTCATGTGGCTAGTTGCTCACAACAGATGTTGGACAGCGGACAGATTGGCAAGGAGGGGTCTCTCTCATCCAGAACAATGTCTTCTATGTGATCAGCAGGAGAAAAATATTCATCATCTTCTTGTGGGCTGTGTATTCTCAAGAGACTTTTGGTTCTCCCTCCTGTCATATTTTGGCGTTGCATCACTTGCTCCACAACCTTCTGACCATTCCTTTGATGAATGGTGGAGAAAAGTTGATAACGCTGCTAGTGGGGATTTGAGGAAGGGTCTGAATTCCCTAGTCATTCTGGGAGCCTGGAGCATATGGCGGCATAGAAATGATTGCATTTTCAATGGTGCAACCCCAAATGTTAATATGGTTATGGTTTTGGCAAGGGAAGAGGCCCATTGGTGGAGCCTGGCAGGGGCTAAAGGGATCTCCCTTCTCACTGCCGGAGGAGCAGCCTAATGGGCTGCTGTAGCTGTTGGGTCGTCCTTTTGTTTTAACCGGTGATTTAGTTTCCATGTACTTGTGGGTGTGTGTGGGTTTGGGTCTATGCATGACTCTCTCTTCTTCTATTAATACAATGATACGCAACTCTCCTGTGTGTTCGAGAAAAAATGATGCTACATAATTCTATCATATATACCATGTCAAGTTGAAACAGAAAATAAGCTTAAATATTATGCTGCGGAATTGGATAAGATCTTTCTCAAATTCTAAAATGAAACGATGGGAACTTACCTCCTGTGTATTGACATATGGAATACCTTGCAGACAGGAAAGTCGGTAAATATATTTTTCTGACGGTAAAGTTATTTTTTCCAATCTGGTCAACCTATACAGAGTTGAGTTCATGTCGGAGATCCATGTTGCTCTTTGCAACTCTAATCCATTGTTTAAGATCATCTTCGGAACACCTCTCAATAGACATCTTTGATTTGAATGTGAGGGTTGACTGAAATATATTATATGTATAATGTTGGATATCTGTAACATCATCCTTGATATGATCCATGTTAAGACTGCATTCCCTGATGACGTATTCTTTACTCATTGGGATGTATGGATACAATTTTATTTTCTTGCAGCTTTCTATCTTGAAATAATCAAGCATAGGGACTGCCTGTTCTGTTCTTTCATTCGATGGACCTGGAGCCAGTGGCGGCCTACTGGTAACTGCAGGTGGACCATTTTCGGCACCGATGTCCTGCGCTCTCTTTGTTTCTCTCGACATGCCACAGGCTGCGGCTTTCAACCAACCCTTCACTAGAAGTCCTGCTGCCGCAGCCATTTTTTTCACTTGCTTATTTATAGGAAGAGAACCAGGTAACTTGTCAGGCTCTTCTCCCATTTTGCTCTCTTCCTCATCATGGTCATTAATTACTCCCACCTCATTTACTTTTGTTCGTATGCTGTCATCAGAAAATATAGATACGGTGGTATTGTATTGCAGTTGAACCAATGTCAATCGTCTTAGCTTCTTGCACGGTACAATTTGTACATGATGAAGCAGGGGCATATTATTGATTTCCAGTTCTTGTAGATTTGGTAAATGTCCCAATGCAGGAATATAGTCACATCCCTTGAGATCAGATAATACAATTTTCACAAGATTCGGTAGCGTATCATTTATCTTATCAACCCAATTAGGAAATTGGGTACCCCTGTAGCCTTATAAAGAGAGGCATTGCAAATTGTAATGCGGCCTGAAATGTTCCAACACTGCCGTAGCCTTTTCCTCTTCAGAAAAAACCCCATCAGGTGGCAAAGAAGACAAAAACGAAGACCATTCAAAACTCAAGAAATGAAGCTGTGGATTCCTGCCCAATTCCACTTGCTTTGCTTCCTGTGGAGACACCACATTAAGGCATTTGATGTTTAGCTCATGTTGAGTGAGATCCAGGATCTGCTGGAGAAGCATAATATTGCTGTGGTTGTCACCGGGCTGTGTCCGTACATCAAAGTTGGGCAAGGTTAGAAGCTCTACCAAGCTTGCAATGCCTTGTTCTGAGAAGAGCGTGAACCCTCCAACTGACAGGTATTTAAGACAAACCAAACGTTGGGTGACGATATCCTCTTGCAGCATGCCTAGCTCTATTTCTCTGTTGGGATCTTCTGAACTCTCTAAATTTCCTGCAGACGTTCCTGGATCTTCAGAATAAGCTTTTGCACCAACCCCAGAGAGATTTAGGTACTCCAACTTACCGAATTTCCAATGCGGAATCAAATTTAAAAAGTTCTGAATTTGAGAACAACCTGATAGGTTTAAACACCGGAGCTCACAAAGACTGGTACAGGAATTGGGAAGGCCAGCCAGATTAGTACAATCTGATAACTCCAAAATTTCCAACATCCGACAGCCAGCATCAATATTGCAAAATTCAGGAAGAACTTCAAGAGAGGTACAACCAGACAAATTCAAGACTAGAAGCTTCTTCATGTACTTAAATAACCCACTAGGCAGCAGTTTCAACTCGCGACAGAAGGACATATTTAGATGTATCATATTTGCAAGGTAGATGAAAGAATCAGGCAGCCCATGAAGTTTGTAACAGTGCAATAGATTGAGAAACGAAAGATTCTGAAGGCCACCAAAATTTGAAGGCAGTGTTTGAAGCTGGGAACAATATGAAAGGTCGAGGAATGCAAGTTTCCGAAGCTCCCCAAACTCTTCAGGCAGCAATTGTAGGCTACCACATCTTGATACATTCAGGTGTAGTAGCTCTTTGAGTTTATGAATGCCCTGTGGCAGTTCTTTAAGATTTGAGCAGCCATGTAGGTCCAAATATTGTAGGTTGACAAATTCAGAAATGTAACTGGGAAGTTCAACAAGGCAAGTATTTTCAGAAAGGTTCAATGCTTGTAAACCATGCAATGAGCTTAGGGACTTAGGCAGCAGACAAGTTTGCATTCCAGATATATTTAAGAACTTCAAGAGTCTCAAATTGCCGATAGAAGCAGGTAGATCGGCAATAGTAGTACATGCACTCAAATCCAGCACACGTAAGAATTCAACTCTCATCGAAGACTTTAAACTACTCTGACCAATGCTGCACTTGTTAAAATGAAGAGCCCTTGCTGTGCTAGGTATAGAATAATCTGAGGATGAGTCACATAAGTTCGAGAGCAACATGTATCGACAATTGACTGTATTACCAGTAAGACTTTCTTGCCTGTTAGCATCATTATTAGCATCAAAGGAAATAACATCTTCACCCGCAACTAATCTTGCAAGCTCATGAACCAAATCATTCATCTGGAATAATACACCTCGAGGTTTGTCATATCTTGCAAACAGCTGAAAAGTGAAATTGTACCCATCTTAGTCAACTACCTTACCTCAGTTTAGCATAGATTAAATGACATGATAGCATGTATGGAGTATTATAGAAAACAAAGCTAAACAATAATCGGGAAAGAACTACAAAGAAAAGGTGCTCAATAGACGATCCTCCATTTGTCTTAGTTTTGACCTCCCAAGTCAAAAATTAAAATGCAACATAAAAATTATTTAATGGTGAATTTTGAAAATAATTTGACATAATAGACAATGGTGCATTTTTTTCACAACCAGGACATCTGATTTGTCCAAATTAGATCCATTTGAGTCGATTTGGTTCAGTGGTTTGGTTCAGTCGCTATCACATGGGCTAGATAAATCTATTACTCTGTCTTTTACCTTTTTATCCTCCACTACCCTACTTTTCCAATCCACATTTGTTGTTCATCTCTTGATATTGACGACCAGAGCTGCCACATGCTTATTGACTGACCTAGGGCCCCTAGGCAATGCACGCAAGCATTGATGGAGTCCCTCGTGGGTGAGAGCTTTGATGGTCTTTTCTACTTTTCTTCATTTGTCGCCACAAAAGTACAATAGCTAGTCTTTGCTTGTTTGCTAGTAGCCAAAGGGAAGTCCAAGCGGTTAGGTGGCCCGACGGTACTCCTCAGGTTCTGAGTTCGACTCCTCGTGGGAGCGAATTTCAGGCTGAGGTTAAAAAAATCCCCTCGTCCGCTCCCAGGTGCCAAAGCACAGTTAGGCCCCGGCTCGGTTCTCACAGGGTTACGGTACCACTCCGTCAAGATGGGGGCAGGGGTTCGGGGGTTTTCTCGATCTGTGTGAGAAGGTCTTCTTCTTAAGGGAAAAACTCGGAGCCGTCATCCCCTGCAGGTCGAGTTTTTTTTTTGTTTGCTAGTAAACTAGACGTACATCACCTTGAAAGTGGGATAGTTGTCCCTTCCGGGCTGATGTTCTATACCGGTGATTAGCTTGTGAAAACTAGAGAATTTAGTTTCAGAATGGGAGCATCTGGAAATTTGGAAACTAATTAGAATATCTGGTTTGAAACTGGAACCTTGTGTTTTGCGGAACTGGTGATTTTCCTATTGCATCATTTCTGAATTCTGACAAATGTCACTATGGGTTGCACATACAGTGCTTGGTGTGTACGACATGTTTCGTGTCAACAACTTACTTTATATATCCTTCGTTTTGTTATTCGATTTCTTTGATTTGGGCAGTCGGTCGTGGTTATTTTTTCCATGGAGTACAACAGATGGATGTGGTTTCCCCCACCATTATAAACCATTTCATAACGTATTCCCGACATATATTATAACCGAAGGTATGATCTTCGATATTATTCAGTTCAAATGTCGATGCTTCCTGCATCTCCGATGGCAATCCTCCACGCATGGTCAAGGGCACAATGCTCCTCCATGAGTCCGCCGCCCTCCTCGACCTCCACGCACAAGGCATCACTGTGCAGAACATCTGTTCCCGTTCATCCTCGACCTTAAAAGACTAGCAAGCCAAAGGGCGCCTAGTCCAAGCGGTTAGGTGGCCCGGCGGCACTTCTCAGGTCCTGAGTTCGACTTCCCGTGGGAGCGAATTTCAGGTTGAGGTTAAAAAAAATCCCCTCGCCCGTCCCCAGGTGCCAAAGCGTAGTTAGGTCCCGGCCCGGTTCTCACAGGGTTACGGTACCACTGCATCAGGATGGGGGCGGGGATTCGGGGGTTTTCTCGATCTGTGTGAGAAGATCTTCTTCTTAAGGGAAAAACCTGGGGCCGTCATCCCCCCGCAGGTCGATTTTTTTTAAAGACTAGCAACTATCGCGTGCACGTCCGTTTAGCCCAAGTACATGCCATATAAACGCTACACAGTATATTACTGTATCCATTTAATCAGTCGTTTATCATGTTTAATCACCATTTAGTCCGTTTAAATGGCTGTTTAGCCCGAATACGTTTAAACATATAGGCTAACACTGCACTGACATGAGGCCTTTCTCCTCATAGTAGGCAAGTTCTCGCTCCAGGGACATGCTGCCGCTCCTAGTCATCCCGACTAGGCTCGCATGGATAACGTTGTCGGTTCAATGCTCCACGGCACCATTGCCGACGATCTTGTCGAGGTTGTCATGGAATGCGGTGCTACTACCCGTGCACCCGGGCTTGCCATCGAAACTCAGTTCCTAGGCAACCAGGAGACTCGATCGGGTTCTCTACCTTGATGCCGAGTTTCGCAACTTCATTCAGGGGGCCTCTTCATCAGTGAGTAATGCTATTGCTTCAGATCCATGGCAGATGCCCTCTCTAATTTGGACAAGTTGATCTTTAATTGTACACTTGTCCTTAATGTGCTCTGCATCCTCAAGGAGAAGTATTCCTCCATCAGATTGCACCTCAAGCGTAGTCATCCCTTCCCTGCTTTCTTGGAAACCTATTTTGACTTGCACCTAGAGGAACTCATCCTCACCAACAAGACCACCATGCCGGCCTCCGCCTTCATCGCTTCTTTTGGGACCGACAACCAGTGACGAAGCCAGAAAAAAATTTAGGAGGGGCTGAACAAAAGAATAGAGGCTTTTTTATCTTCTCTTAACCTTAGTCCCTCCTACCTAATACATATATGCATAAAATTTTAAGAGAGGACTTAGGGGGGCTCCACGTGCCCAGGATCGATAGGGGGGCTAGAGCCCCCCCAGCCCCACCGCTGGCTCCGTCGCTGCCGACAACCCACCACTGCCGCTCTCCACACCTAGTACACCTCGGCCTCCCTCGCAGTCGTTCGCACAGCTACCCCTAACTCCGGGTGCACTGAGCATGACAAGAAGAATAGTTGTGGTCCTTAGGCCCACCGCCAAAACCCTCCACTGGCAGTGCTGGCTGGTGCTCCACAACCCACAACCGACACTATAGGTCCTGCACCAAGCGGTTCATGGCCAAGTTTCTACAACCCGTGGACTGGCTCTATTCAAATGTTGCATGGGCCATGCCGCCTTCTAGTGTCCCTGCCCCAAGTTCGTCTTTCTGCTCTAGCGCAGCAACCTCCCGCACCCCTAGTTCACCAGGAGCCCCACATTCCTTCATGAGGACACCAAGACAATTGATGGCTCTGCCACCTGGGTTCCATAACCCATCGGCTAGCTCTCCCGCTCCCAAGAAAACTCTTCCAACACAATCACACTCCAACAACCTCCCAATGCAACTAGTACTTTGATTCTAGCGCCACAAATCACATGAAATCCGATGCAAGTATCCTTCCCGCACCTTCACTTCCCAACATTCCTTTTCATCATCTGTTCTTATCGGGAATGGGCATTTAATCCCGGTTGTATCTATTACTTACCTCACTTCATCTTAATAATATTCTTGTTTCTCCAATTCTTATTGAGAACCTTATTTCTATTTGCCAATTTACCACTGACAACAATTGCTCTATGGAATTTGACCTTTATGGTTGTTCTATGAAGGATCTTCCCTCTCAAAGAGAGATCGTCATGTGCAATAGCTTCACACCCCTGTAACCATTGCAACATCTGATATCTACCCTCCTTCCAACCACCTCTTCACTTTGGCACTGACATCTTGGGCATCCTGACCATGAAGCTATATCTAAACTACCATTCCTTAGTCATTACCGGTGATAAAAGTGCTAGTGGTCCCCTTTGTCTCGCTTTTCAGTTCTTGTCGCATTCATCTACCCTTTCATGTGTTTTCAGTCATTACTCATAATTTTAAGTTAATTCATTGTGACCTCTAGACATGTACAGTTGCTAGTGTCTCGGGTTATTCTTGATGGTTGCTCACACTTTCTTTGGGTCTTTCCGTTGTGACTTAAATCTAACGCCTTTTTCCAAACTCTCTAACTTTTACTCCTATGTCACTACATAGTTTGGCTATAAGTGCAATCAAAGCCCTAATTGTGGGTTTTAGTGATAATGACCACACAATTAGAGGACTAATGAGATTTATCAAGATGACAAGCAGGTAAAATGAAGAGGGGGATGATATATGCTATGGTGGAGCCAACAATTACAAAAGGACACGGTGATGGACTCAAAGGCGTTTAAATTCTTTTGTATTTCGAATTTGAGTTTAGGAAAAGTTGTACTATTGTCGATGTTTCACCACCGATAGCCTGCCACGGGGTACCCGGGGCAGTTTGTTCGGGCTTCGGCGTATGCAGAACTCGACGGTAAACGCAAGAGACAATCGATTTATCCTGGTTCGGGCCCTCGACCGTGATCGAGTAATAGCCCTACGTCCAGTTAGGCGTTAGCCTTTGCGTTGGATTGATTGTAAAGTGTTGCGTTGTTTTCTCTCTCCAGGAACTCTGTCCTCCTTTATATACTCAGGAGGTCAGAGTCCTAGTCGGTTTACAATGAGAGTTCCTAGTAGGATTACAGAATAATACTACTACTAAGATTGCGTGGAAAGAATCCTAGTTAGACTAGATCTTCTCCCTTCCTTGTAGGGTATCCCGTGGGTCCCATATCGACAAGCCCCCGAGCACTTCATGGTTGAGCTCTGGAAGCCTCGTCTTGTTCCTTCTGGAAGCCTCGTCTTGTTCCTTCAGGTCGTCCCGAGTGCTTTCTTGAGTGAAACCGTGTAGCGCTTCTTGGGATCTTCGAGTGGTGTGTGTTTTTTTGAAGAAAAAAGTACTCCCATCTAGGTGTAGCCCCCCGAGCCTCTTGCTTATTTGGAACAAAGAGCTGGAGGGTCTTGTCTTGAAATTGCTCTGATTCTTCGTCGAAGGGTTCTCGAGCATATACCCGGGTTCTTTATCAAAAAGAACTTGGATATAGCTCGGTCCGGGTTCTTCTTGTCTTGAGGCCTTGAAGTGGTCTGTCTTGAAGAAGTCTTCTTGGTGACGTGCGCTTTTTTTGAAGAAAAAAGTGCACTCACTGAGTGTAGCCCCCGAGCCTCTTGCTATTTGGAACAAAAAGTTGGAGGGTCTTGAATCTTATGTTGTTTGAAAATTGTGAGTGTAGCCCCCGAGCATATATCTGGGTTCTTTTATTCAGAAAGAACTCAGATACAGGGTCTTGGCATATTCTCTGGTAGCCTGCTGTTATCAGATGCAGTTGTATGGTGGTGGTTGAGTGTAAATGTTGTTTGTTCACGAGTTGTATAGTGTTGGTATATCCTTCCAAATATGCTCGTCCTTGAGTACTGTTCCTTCACGCCTGAGTTCTCTTTCATTGAATTTTGTCTTTTCACTGTGTCCTTTGTTAGGTTTGTTCCGTTGGTGCTCCTGGTCTATGTGCACCGCTTCTTTGGTCTATAAATACCCTCCTGGTGTGCTATTTTGATTCATCGAGCATTTTGTTGTGTGGTCTAAAATCTGTGTAGTCATGAATATGATAGTTTGTGAAGTAGAGCAGCCCCCGGGCGTATCTTGTAGTTCTTGTATATCTTGTCGTAGCTGGAGGGAGTCTTGTGATAGAGATTAGAGGTAGACTAATCTCGCAGCGGCATTGTACCAGGAAGTACGTGGTGGTAGTTGGAAGAAGTCTTGTGATGTGGGATACGTTCCTTCATCCAGCAGTTCTGGGGAGATCCCCCTTGCCTGCCCTGCTACTGTCCGGTGCAGATCAATGCCAGATCCGGCTTCACATCGGACTTGGGTAGACAGATGCCTATAGGCCTTCCCTGGTCCATGTTGTCCCGCCGTGCTGCTGACTTCTGCCTCGGATGTACTACGTTCGTCCTTTGAAGAAAACAGTGTAGCTGAGTGTGGTTTGTTCTACCGAGTAGCAATTTGGAACACGTAGTCGTTCCAGAGCCTAGTTGTGTTCGGGTTCCTTTTTGCTACCTTGCTCGTCGCAGTACCGAGTTCGTTGGATCTTGTAAGATGTGTAATCTTATATTTTTTGAAGCTATTTATAATGGAAAGAATCTTGTCTTCTGGGTTGTCATTCTTTTTTCTGCTAAAGTCCTGGTTGTTTATGAGATTCCCGAGTTCTTTCTATAAGAACCGAGTTCTTGTGTTCCTTGTGAGGTAACCCTTCGTTGCTTCATGGTTGATGAGTTCTTTTTTGTAGCAATATGATAACTCTGCCGTGGTGCTGGATGGATAAGTCTGAAATCTGCCCGTTGAACTGTACCCTTGTGTAGAAGTGTGCCATCCGTCATTTTAGCTGTGTTAGTTGTGTTGGGAAATGGACCATTGCGTTCTCATGCCGTGTTTAAATGGGCCTAGTGGGCTACGTTTTTATTGCTGTAAAAATCTATTTAAAGGCCTTCTTTCTCCTTTTTCTTTGCTGCCCTGCTTTTTCCTTGAAACCCTAGTCTTCAAAACTCTGTCGTCGCCATTGTCGCCGTCATCTGAGCGCCACCGTCTGAGCATCATCGTTTCTTAGTGCTTCATTGCTTTCGCTAGTATATGGGTAGGAAGAAATCAGCGAGCAAGTCCTAGGCAACCTTTGTAGATGAGGAGGCATCGCTTTCTGTGCTTGAAAATCAAGAATTCATGGCCATGAGGGCTGCTCAGAAGATCGGGCCGGTTTCGACTATGACTGAGGATCAGTTGCGCGAGCTTCTCAGTGATTGCCTGATCCAGGACAAGGAGATTGCTGAATGGAGAGCTCCAGGCCAGCATCGGGTCCCAACTCCAGGCCCTGGTGAGATTGTTCTTTTTGTCTCCTTTATCCGTGCTGGACTCTGCCTTCCTCCTTCTGCTTTTCTTCATCGATTTCTTAGTTATTTTGGGATTAGCTTGAACCATCTTACTCCCAATACTGTCCTTCATCTTTCTGTTTTTGTTCATCTTTGTGAAACTTTTCTTGGAATTCCTCCTTCTCTTTCTCTCTTTCGTTACTTCTTCCATCTGAAGCCCCAACCCCGCAGCGATGACACCCATGTTCTTGGTGGCTGCGGGATTCAGTTTCGTCAGGGTCGTAAGAGTAAATTCTTTGATTATGACTTGGTTGATTCTGTGAGGGATTGGCGTGCCGACTGGTTTTATGCTGCCAATATGATTCCTGCTCTTGCTGTTCATTCTGGTTCTGGTCCCATGGTTAATGACCGATGGGAAAAGAATCCCCTGATGGTGGATGAGCTCCAGGCGATCAAGCTGTTTCTTGAGAGGATATGTGCTCTGAAACAGCAAGGTTTGACCGGCTTCGGGATCATTTCCAGTTTTCTTCGCCGTCGGGTTCAACCTCTGAAGGAGCGAGAGAATTACAGTTTTGAATACTCTGGGGCGTAGGACCCTTCTTGTATGGTCCCTGCCCTTGAGTTGACTGGTGAGGAGGTGCTCGAGCGCCTTCAGAAGATGTTGAAAGGAGTGAGCGTCGTCCTGCATATTGTCCATGAGTATTGTGCTAACAACCCGCCTCCTGCTATGAGTTGTTTTTTCTTATGCGGGTACTTTTCGTATTTCCTTTGCTGTCTCCACTTTTCGCTTAATCTTTCTCGTCTGGTTGTTTTACTCTTTTATAGGAATTGGGGCGTAACTTCTTTGATCCGATCCCCCTTGATGACTGCCCTGCCATTGTGGAGACTAGGGAGAATCTTGCTGGAGCATCTTTAACCAGTAAGTTTCAAACCACCACGATGTTTTCTGGTGTTTCTTCCGCAGTTCTTGACACATATGTAGAGTATGTTCCTCGTCTAGTTCCTCGAGCACCTCATAGTGTTGGAAAAAGGGGGAGAGTGGATTGTTCTTCTTCTGGTTTGTCTGCTACCAAGAAGTCTCGCCAATCGAGTACTCATCCAGGTACTCAAGTTATAGGTAGCGTGCTCCTAGGTGAGCATATTAATATGTTTTGTCTTTTTGTTGTTTGTTTTTGCCTTTAACCGAGTACTTTTCTTCTTTTTCAGATGGCGCTGTGGTTGCCATGTTTGAGAGTGAGGAAGATGAGGATGATGATGCGGCCCTTGTTATGCGTCGGTGAGTTGTTTTCTTGTTTTTCTGCTGTTGAACACCTCTTTTTGTTTTGACTTTGACCTTGTTCTCTTGTAGTAAGCGGTTGTCGACATCGAGTTCTTCTAGGGCTTTGGTACCGACCACGCCACTCCTGTCGTAGGGTGGTGGTGATATTTTTGCTGCTATAGTTTCTTCTCTAAGGTCTTCTGTTGGTTTTATGAAGAAGAAGATAGCTGAGTGAGTGAATCCTCATTCTGTTTCTTTGCTTTTGTTTTCCTTTTTTCTGATTCATATTCTTATCATCGAGTTTCCTTATCATCTTGCAGACCCTCGCCTTCCCTTAACCCTCAGTCAACCTCTTATCAGTCTTCTAGTTTGCCCCGGTGTACTGAGTCTCAGGGTCCTGAATGTACGGTCGGCGAGGTGGCTATGAGGGAGACAGGGTTCTCTGGTGATCACGCAGCTGCTAATTTGCTGGCTCCGGAGGTGACCGTGGCCGTGGCGGTGGAGCCATCGAAGGAGGTAGCCAAGGCTTCCCAGGGTACGGCCTTGGTCTTGTCTTCTTTGCCTCGGCCGGCTTCTCCCTCTGCTCCTCTTGCTAGTGGCATTCAGCGTTTGGATGATGATGTGGTGCAACAATTCGATGCCTCTCATCGGTTGTCAGAGCTGACCACTGCCTAGGGAACCTTTGTGACTTCTTTTGGGGAAAAACTCCAGGTAAGTTTTTTCTAAAGTTCTTTCTTTGGATGTTCGTCTTTCTTTTGTTCTTATGTCTTGTTTCTCTCTCTCCTTTGTTCAGTCTTTTTCTCGGGATCATACCGGCTTCTTTTTCTCATCTGAAACCGAGAAAAAGTTGTCTTCTGAGGTTAGTGCCCTAAAAACAGAGCTTGACCTCTGTCGGGCTGAGATGGAGACCGAGCGTCAAATGCACCAAAAGGAGGAAAAAGTTCTCTGTGCCCAGGTGGTTGAGGTAGAAAAGTGGAGGGATGCTACTGTCCAGGAGGCCTTGAAGAATGTGGAGGCCATGAAGAGTGAGTGCAATGGTATTGCGAGTTCTTTTTGTTTCCTTTTGTATTCAAATTTCCCTTTCTACTGACTTGTTTTTTGGTGCCTGGTCTAGCTCTCCGAGTTGAAAAGCAGAAGCTCTCGGAGGGTATTGAGGAAATGAAGACACTTGCTCGCAATAGTCACGACAGGGCTGAAGAGGTAATTACTCGTGCTGAAGAAGAACTCGCGCTTGCCAAGTTGATTAGGCGTGGAGCTGATAGGGATCTTGTGTAGGTCCAAAAAACGGTTGAAATCTTGACTGGTAAGTTGGCGATGGCTACTGAGAACTGGAATGCTTTGTGGAAATCATTTCGGTCAGTTGCTGATCTTCTCCGGACTCCATCGGATGATGGTCAATCTTGGGCTCAGTTTATTCCCCAAGTTCCGACCCGTTTCCAGGAGTTTGTGAAGAGGTGCGCTCAACTATGTACCAGAAATGTTCTTGCCCAGGTCCGGGTTCTTGCTCCAAAGATGCCTTTGTCTAGGATTGCAGAGGAAGCCGAGAGTCAAGAATATCTACGTGGATGACGTAGTAGTAAAAACAAAGAACCCGCACACTCTAATTGAAGACTTAAAGCAAACCTTCGAAAACCTAAAAAGGTGGAGGAGGAAATTGAACCCAAGCAAGTGTGTATTCGGAGTTCCTTTAGGACAACTACTTGGATTCTTGGTCAGTCATCGTGGAATCGAAGCCAGCGCCAAGCAAATTCGAGCCATAACAGAGATGTGCCCTCCTCGAAGTGTCAAAGATGTGCAGAAACTAACAGGCTGCATGGTGGCCCTCAATCGTTTCATATCAAGACTCGGCGAAAAAGGGTTACCTTTCTTTAATCTACTAAAGAAGACAGATAAGTTCGAGTGGACAGAAGAAGCCAACGAAGCTTTCAAAAGACTTAAGGCACACCTCCTCACCCGTTCTCACACCTCCAAAGAGATACGAAGACATGTTGTTGTACATTGCGGCAACTTCTACTATGATCAGCACAGCGATAGTCGTAGAAAGAGAAGAAGAAGGGCGCGTATATAAAGTACAACGCCCCATATACTACATCAGCGAAGTACTATCAGAATCAAAAATCCGGTACCCGCATGTGCAAAAACTACTCTATGCCCTCCTGATCACTTCACGCAAGCTTCGCCACTATTTTGAAAGCCACAAGATTACCGTGGTGATAGATTTCCCACTCGGAGACATCCTACACAACAAAAAACACAACATGGCGCATATCTAAATGGGCAGTTGAACTTGATGCTCTCAATATCGATTTCACCCCACGGAAGGCAATTAAATCTCAAGCCCTTGCCTATTTTGTTGCCGAATGGACAGAAATTCAACAACCCATGTCAAATACCATCCTTGACTATTGGAAGATGTACTTTGATGGATCGCTCAAGCTAGGCGGAGCCGATGCAGGCGTTCTCTTCATTTCTCCAGACGGAAAACAACTCAAATATGTCCTTCAGATATTAAGGCATGCTACAAACAATGAGGTAGAATACGAAGCCCTCATCCACGACCTCCGAGTAGCAATTACCCTTGGAATCAAGCGATTACTCGTATACGGTGATTCGGTAGTAGTCATCAATCAAGTCAACAAAGATTGGGACTGCACCAAAGAAAACATGGGCGCTTACTATGCTGAAATACAAAAACTCGAAAAACATTTTCAGGGATTGGAAATTCTACATGTCCTGCGCGATTCTAATATCACAGCAGATGTCCTCGCCAAGCTCGGATCGGATAGGGCAAAGGTCCCACCCGGCGTATTCATAGAGGAGTTATCAGCTCCCTCTATCAAACAACCCGGTGAGATAACCCCTAAACTCCCAGCTAAAGGCACCCAGATTTTGGTAGTCACCACCTCATGGACCCAGGTTTTTATTGATTATATCAAAGAGAATAAGTTGCCAGCGGATAAACCAGAGGCTACTCAAGTTGTTCGCAGAAGCAAGAACTACGTCCTAGTAGGGGACAAGCTGTACAGAAGAGCCGCATCATCAGGAGTACTCCTAAAATGTGTCTCGTTTGAAAAAGGCAAAGAGATCTTAGACGAAATACACTCAGGTTGTTGTGGAAATCATGCCGCTTCAAGAACACTAGTCGGCAAAGCATTTCGCACCGGATTCTACTGGCCAACCGCTTTGAAAGATGCAGAAGAACTTGTCAGAAAATGCAAAGATTGTCAAATGTTTGCAAGACAAGCTCATGTACCAGCTCACAATCTCATCTGCATCCCTCCCGCTTGGCCTTTCTCCTGCTGGGGGTTGGATCAAGTAGGACCTCTCAAGAAAGCAAAGGGCGGTTTCGAGTACATCTTTGTAGCAATTGACAAGTTCACCAAGTGGATTGAATACAAACCACTCGCAAAATACAGTGCAACCAAAGCAGTCGAGTTCATCCAAGACATTATGCACCGCTTCGGTATGCCCAATCGAATCATCACAGATTTGGGTTCTCCCTTTACAGCTAAAGAATTCCAAAGTTGGGCATGGGATTGCGGCTTCGGCATAGATTACGCATCAGTCGCACATCCAGAAGCCAACAGACAGGTAGAAAGGGTCAATGGACTCATACTAGCCGGTTTAAAACCAAGATTGTATGAAGAGCTAGTGGACTATGGATCAAAATGGATTGAAAAATTACCCAAAGTAGTATGGGGGCTACGAACTCAAATAAGCAGAGCCACCGGATACTCACCTTTCTTCCTAGTTTATGGATCAGAAGCCGTACTACCTGCCGACTTGATCTGGACGTCACCAAGGATAGAACAATATGACGAAGGAGAAGCAGAACACACCCAAAGATTAGAACTCAATAGTACAGAAGAAGTCAGAGTAAACGCTACCCTTCAATCAGCCAGATACCTCCAAGGTTTAAGACACCACTACAACAAGAATACCCAGCCTTGATCACTCCAAATCGGAGACCTAGTACTAAGAAGAATACAAAAAACGGACGGACGCCATAAACTACTCAGTCCATGGGAAGGTCCTTTTATTCTCACAAAAGTCACCGGACCAGGCACGTACAAGTTGATAACTGAAGATGGAAAAGAAGTCAACAATACATGGCACATCAGCCAACTAAGAAGATTCTACGCATGAAAACTACTCAAGGAAGAATATATATACAAGCCACAAGAGATCAACGTTCATGATCAATAAAGATGGTGTTCCTCGACAATATATGTCTTATTATGGCTTTCCCCTAATCGTTTTCACTAAGCATGTAAACATTCATGATCAATAAAGATGGTGTTCCTCGACAACATATGTCTTATTACGACTTTTCCCGAGTTGTTTTCACTGAGCATGCCGGCTGAGCCCGCCGATGAGGGTAGCTAATAAGCTAACACCCGCAACAAAAAACAAAATAGCTGAAATTATGCCTGAGCATACCGGCTGAGAGCAAAAGAGCTGAAAAGATGCTTGAGCCCGCCGATGAGGGTAGCTAATAAGCTAACACTCGAAACAAAAAGCGAAATGGCTGAAACTATGCCTGAGCATACCGGCCGAGAGCAAAAGAGCTGAAAAGATGCTTGAGCCCGTCGATGAGGGTAGCTAATAAGCTAACACTCGAACCAAAAAGCAAAATGGCTGAAACTATGCCTGAGCATACCGGCTGAGAGCAAAAGAGCTAAAAAGATGCTTGAGCCCGCCAATGAGGGTAGCTAATAAGCTAACACCTGAAACAAAAAGCAAAATGGCTGAAATTATGCCTGAGCATACCGACCGAGAGCAAAAGAGCTAAAAAGATGCTTGAGCCCACCGATAAGGGTAGCTAATAAGCTAACACCCGAACCAAAAAGCAAAATGGCTGAAACTATGCCTGAGCATACTGGCTGAGAACAAAAGAGCTGAAAAGATGCTTAAGCCCACCGATGAGGGTAGCTAATAAGCTAACACCCGAACAGATCCTAAGATGTTTTTACAACCAGGGAAAGAGCTAGATGCTGGCCACATCTCGAGTTAAGCAAAAAAGCTAAAAAGAAGAAGCTGAAGATGCTTGAGATCGCTGGTCCTAAGTCTTTCAGTATTAACAAGAACAAAAAGGTTGTAAAGACAAAGATCTACTTACCCCGAGTTGTTTACACGACAGCCAGACAAGCACTCGACAAATCAAGAAAGTTTGTCAAGACAACGATCTGCATACACCGAGTTGATTACATGGTGCAGATAAAAGCCATACAAACGCTCGACCTATCAAGGAGCGATCCTACAACGGATAAAACAACATGACCACCACAAACTGTGGATGCGCACCACAACCAACAAACAACTACTCGGAAAAAATTCCGATCACTTGGACAACTCATTTAAAAAATAAACAAGGCGAAGACATCAAGGCAAAGAAGACATCAACAAAAAATAAAGGATCTTCATTCAAAAAGAAGTATAATATCCTATTACAGAAGCTGGAGTACAAAGGTCAATTACATCAAGCGTCGTCACCAGGAGAAGAAATATCAATATTAAGATTATCTACAATCCTCCTGGCTAAATCTTTGACCTCAGGCTCCACCTTTTCAATGGCATCCAGATATTCTTGACTCTCGGCTTCCTCTGCAATCTTGTACAAAGGCATCACCGGAGCAGCCTGAGGTCGAAGATTTAGCCAGGAGGATTGTAGATAATCTTAATATTGATATTTCTTCTCCTGATGACGACGCTTGATGTAATTGACCTTTGTACTCCAGCTTCTGTAATAGGATATTATACTTCTTTTTTAATGAAGATCCTTTATTTTTTGTTGATGTCTTCTTTGCCTTGATGTCTTCGCCTTGTTTATTTTTTTAAATGAGTTGTCCAAGTGATCGGAATTTTTTCCGAGTAGTTGTTTGTTGGTTGTGGTGCGCATCCACAGTTTGTGGTGGTCGTGTTGTTTTATCCGTTGTAGGATCGCTCCTTGATAGGTCGAGCGTTTGTATGGCTTTTATCTGCGCCGTGTAATCAACTAGGTGTATGCAGATCGTTGTCTTGACAAACTTTCTTGATTTGTCGAGTGCTTGTCTGGCTGTCGTGTAAACAACTTGGGGTAAGTAGATCTTTGTCTTTATAACCTTTTTGTTCTTGTTAATACTGAAAGACTTAGGACCAGCGATCTCAAGCGTCTTCAGCTTCTTCTTTTTAGCTTTTTTGCTTAACTCGAGATGTGGCCAGCATCTAGCTCTTTCCCTGGTTGTAAAAACATCTTAGGATCTGTTCGAGTGTTAGCTTATTAGCTACCCTCATCGGCGGGCTCAAGCATCTTTTCAGCTCTTTTGCTCTCAGCCGGTATGCTCAGGCATAGTTTCAGCCATTTTGCTTTTTGGTTCGGGTGTTAGCTTATTAGCTACCCTCATCGGTGGGTTCAAGCATTTTTAGCTCTTTTGCTCTCGGCCGGTATGCTCAGGCATAATTTTAGCCATTTTGCTTTTTGTTTCGGGTGTTAGCTTATTAGCTACCCTCATCGGCGGGCTCAAGCATCTTTTTAGCTCTTTTGCTCTCAGCCGGTATGCTCAGGCATAGTTTCAGCCATTTTGCTTTTTGGTTCGGGTGTTAGCTTATTAGCTACCCTCATCGACAGGCTCAAGCATCTTTTCAGCTCTTTTGCTCTCGGCTGGTATGCTCAGGCATAATTTCAGCCATTTTGCTTTTTGTTTTGGGTGTTAGCTTATTAGCTACCCTCATCGGCGGGCTCAAGCATCTTTTCAGCTCTTTTGCTCTCAGCCGGTATGCTCAGGCATAATTTCAGCCATTTTGCTTTTTGTTTCGGGTGTTAGCTTATTAGCTACCCTCATCGGCGGGCTCAGCCGGCATGCTCAGTGAAAACAACTCGGGAAAAGTCGTAATAAGACATATGTTGTCGAGGAACACCATCTTTATTGATCATGAACGTTTACATGCTTAGTGAAAACGATTAGGGGAAAGCCATAATAAGACATATATTGTCGAGGAACACCATCTTTATTGATCATGAACGTTGATCTCTTGTGGCTTGTATATATATTCTTCCCTGAGTAGTTTTCATGCGTATAATCTTCTTAGTTGGCTGATGTGCCATGTATTGTTGACTTCTTTTCCATCTTCAGTTATCAACTTGTACGTGCCTGGTCCGGTGACATTTGTGACAATAAAAGGACCTTCCCATGGACTGAGTAGTTTATGGCGTCCGTCAGTTTTTTGTATTCTTCTTAGTACTAGGTCTCTGATTTGGAGTGATCGAGGCTGGGTATTCTTGTTGTAGTGGTGTCTTAAACCTTGGAGGTATCTGGCTGATTGAAGGGTAGCGTTTACTCTGACTTCTTCTGTACTATCGAGTTCTAATCTTTGGGTGTGTTCTGCTTCTCCTTCGTCATATTGTTCTATCCTTGGTGACGTCCAGATCAAGTCGGCAGGTAGTACGGCTTCTGATCCATAAACTAGGAAGAAAGGTGAGTATCCGGTGGCTCTGCTTATTTGAGTTCGTAGCCCCCATACTACTTTGGGTAATTTTTCAATCCATTTGGATCCATAGTCCACTAGTTCTTCATACAATCTTGGTTTTAAACCGGCTAATATGAGTCCATTGGCCCTTTCTACCTGTCCGTTGGCTTCTGGATGTGCGACTGATGCGTAATCTATGCCAAAGCCGCAATCCCGTGCCCAACTTTGGAATTCTTTAGCTATAAAGGGAGAACCCAAATCTGTGATGATTCGATTGGGCATACCGAAGCGGTGCATAATGTCTTGGATGAACTCGACTGCTTTGGTTGCACTGTATTTTGCGAGTGGTTTGTATTCAATCCACTTGGTGAACTTGTTAATTGCTACAAAGATGTACTCGAAACCGCCCTTTGCTTTCTTGAGAGGTCCTACTTGATCCAACCCCCAGCAGGAGAAAGGCCAAGCGGGAGGGATGCAGATGAGATTGTGAGCTGGTACATGAGCTTGTCTTGCAAACATTTGACAATCTTTGCATTTTCTGACAAGTTCTTCTGCATCTTTCAAAGCGGTTGGCCAGTAGAATCCGGTGCGGAATGCTTTGCCGACTAGTGTTCTTGAAGCGGCATGATTCCCACAGCAACCTGAGTGTATTTCGTCTAAGATCTCTTTGCCTTTTTCAAACAAGACACATTTTAGGAGTACTCCTGATGATGTGGCTCTTCTGTACAGCTTGTCCCCTACTAGGACGTAGTTCTTGCTTCTGCGAACAACTCGAGTAGCCTCTGGTTTATCCGCTGGCAACTTATTCTCTTTGATATAATTGATAAAAACCTGGGTCCATGAGGTGGTGACTACCAAAATCTGGGTGCCTTTAGCTAGGAGTTCAGGTGTTATCTCACCGGGTTGTTTGATAGAGGGAGCTGATAACTCCTCTATGAATACGCTAGGTGGGACCTTTGCCCTGTCCGATCCGAGCTTGGCGAGGACATCTGCTGTGATATTAGAATCACGGAGGACATGTAGAATTTCCAATCCCTGAAAATGTTTTTCGAGTTTTCGTATTTCAGCACAGTAAGCGCCCATGTTTTCTTTGGTGCAGTCCCAATCTTTGTTGACTTGGTTGATAACTACTGCCGAATCACCATATACGAGTAATCGCTTGATTCCGAGGGTAATTGCTACTCGGAGGCCGTGGATGAGGGCTTCGTATTCTGCCTCATTGTTTGTAGCTTGCCATAATATCTGAAGGACATATTTGAGTTGTTTTCCATCTGGAGAAATGAAGAGAACGCCTGCACCGGCTCCGCCTAGCTTGAGCGATCCATCAAAGTACATCTTCCAATGGTCAAGGATGGTATTTGACATGGGTTGTTGAATTTCTGTCCATTCGGCAACAAAATAGGCAAGGGCTTGAGATTTAATTGCCTTCCGTGGGGTGAAATCGATATTGAGAGCACCAAGTTCAACTGCCCATTTAGATATGCGCCATGTTGTGTCTTTATTGTGTAGGATGTCTCCGAGTGGGAAATCTGTCACCACGGTAATCTTGTGGCTTTCAAAATAGCGGCAAAGCTTGCGTGAAGTGATCAGGTGGGCATAGAGTAGTTTTTGCACATGCGGGTACCGGATTTTTGATTCTGACAGTACTTCGCTGATGTAGTATATGGGGCGTTGTACTTTATATATGCGCCCTTCTTCTTCTCTTTCTACGACTATCGCTGTGTTGATCATAGTAGAAGTTGCCGCAATGTACAACATCATGTCTTCATATCTCTTTGGAGGTGTGAGAACGGGCGAGGAGGTGTGCCTTAAGTCTTTTGAAAGCTTCATTGGCTTCTTCTGTCCACTCAAACTTATTTGTCTTCTTTAGTTGGTTAAAGAAAGGTAATCCTTTTTCGCCGAGTCTTGATATGAAACGATTGAGGGCCGCCATGCAGCCTGATAGTTTCTGCACATCTTTAACACTTCGAGGAGGGCCCATCTCTGTTATGGCTCGATTTTGCTTAGCGCTGGCTTCGATTCCACGATGACTGACCAAGAATCTGAGTAGTTGTCCTGAAGGAACTCCGAATACACACTTGCTTGGGTTCAATTTCCTCCTCCACCTTTTCAGGTTTTCGAAGGTTTGCTTTAAGTCTTCAATTAGAGTGTCCAGGTTCTTTGTTTTTACTACTATGTCATCCACGTATGCCTCTACATTTTTGCCGATCTGATCACCAAGGCACGTTTGGATAGCTCTTTGGTATGTGGCACCAGCATTCTTGAGTCCAAATGACATGGTCTTGTAGCAATAGGCACCGAACAGAGTGATGAAAGACATCTTGCTCTGGTCTTGTTCCTTTAATGCAATCTGGTGATATCCTGAATAGCAATCAAGAAAGGATAATAGGGTAGATCCTGCTGTTGAATCAACTATCTGATCAATGCATGGTAGCCTGAATGGATCTTTCGGGCAGTGTTTGTTGAGATCTGTGTAGTCAACGCACATGCGCCACTCGTCCGTATTCTTTTTTTGTACTAGAACTAGGTTGGCTAGCCAATCTGGATGAAGGATTTCTCTGATGAATCCGGCTGCCATTAGCTTCGTGATTTCTTTTTTAATTGTTGCCTTCTTGTCGGGTGAGAATCGTCGTAGCCGTTGCTTCACAGGCTTGGAGCCTTCATTGATATCGATTATGTGCTCAGCCAACTCTCTTGGGACACCTGGCATGTCGGTCGGCTTCCAAGCAAAGATATCTTTGTTGTCCCAAAGAAAGTTGGTGAGCGTGAGTTCCTATTTTGCCGAGAGGTGGGCGCTGATGATTGCCGTTTTGGAGGGATCACCGGTGCCCAGGTCGATTTGCTTGACGTCGGCTTCTTTTGGTGGTGCGAGGATGCTGGGTTTTTTAGCCGGTATCTCTAGTTCTTCTGGGTTCATTTCTGCGGCAATAGTGGCTATTTCTTTTCTACCATTGGCGGCTTGTGCTTTGGCTGCAATTTGAATTGCCTAAACGTCGCAGTCAAAAGCGCGCTTCAAATCACTTCGGAGGGAAAGGACACCATTAGGCCCTGGCATCTTAAGCAATAGGTACGGGTAATGCAGTATCGCCATGAATTTTGCTAGTGCTGGGCGCCTGAGGATTGTGTGATATGATGAATCGAAGTCTGCAACTTCAAACTTGATGAACTCTGTTCGGTAGTTTGAGGGAGTTTCAAAAGTAACCGGTAGAGTGATTTGTCCAAGTGGCATGGCTGCCTTGCTGGGTACTATCCCATAAAAAGGGGTGCTCGTTGGTGTAATCATCCCGGTGAGTTGTAGTCCCATCTTCCTTAGCGTTTTTGAAAATATAATGTTGAGTCCGGCTCCCCCATCGATTAGTACTTTTGTGACAGTCATACCAGCGATAGTTGGATCTAGAACCAGTGGGTAATGGCTTACGTTTCCTACGCTAGTCCATTGGTCTTCTCTTGAAAACTGGATTGGATACTGTGACCAATTGAGATATCTCGGAGTAGCCAGTTCTGCTGCCATGATGGTTCGTAGAGCTAGCTTTTCTTGATATTTGCTTCTGGAATCTGGGGCCCCAGCGAAGATCACTGCTACTGTCCCCCCGGATTTTTGGAATCCCTTGTCTTCGCGGTTGTCTTCATCTTTTTTCTGATTGTCTTCTTTAGTGTTTACCTTATTATCTTTTCTTGTGTATCGATCGTTGAAGGTGTAGCAATTTCCGATGGTGTGATTTCCTTTAGGGTGCCAGATGCATTGCATGTTTTCAATGTCGTCATACCTTCTAGGTTTGGAAAACTTCCTTGATTTGTCAGCCACCGCTACGGTGTTGTCTTGTCCACGTTTTCTTTCCTGATGTCTGATGTTTCGATGATTTTGCTTGTCTGGGTTCTCTTGGTTGTTTCTATCTGGGAACCTTTCTCGTGTCTTCTCCTCCGCGGTAATCATCTTTTCTACTGTGCGTCTGAATTCTTCACTGTTTCTCGGGTTTTCTTTGCAGAAGTCTTGAAATTACCACCTAGCCATGATTCCATGAGAGAAAGCTTCAATTACTTCTCGTTCGGTGATGTCATGTACTTGAGCACGTAGTTTGCCAAATCATCGATAGTAATTTCTGAGACTTTCACCTCCTTTCTGCTTGAGTCCTTTTAATTCTACGTGGGTGATGGGGTGCATAATGATACCCATGAAATTTTCACAGAAAACTCTTTGCAAGTCCTCCCAATTTCTAATTGACCCTGGATTTAATTTGTCGAACCATTGGAGGGGCATGATTTCTAGGGCCATGGAAAATAATAAGGTCTTGATATCGTCGTCTCCTCTGGCTAGTTCAATCGACTGTGAGTAAATCCTGAGCCACTACCTTGGTTCGGTCTTGCCATCATATTTAGAGTGGTTGGACGGCTTGAACTTGTGAGGTAGTCGTATTGAAGCAAGTCTGTTTGCAAAATAGGGGAATCTATCGTGCGTTCCGGCTTCTGTGTATTCTGATTCAGCACCTCCTTCTAGCCAACTGTTGTCTTAGCGAGAGTAGTTCTGTGGGGCTGTCTGAATAGGTACTTTGCTTCTGGTCTTTCTTGGTTGTTTGACTCGGTAGTTTTGACTATGGTCCCTTCTACTTTCTCCGTTGTGACTTCTGCTTGGTCCGAGTCTCTCAAAAGCGGACTTCCTTTGATTTTGATCTTCCTGCTCATGAGATGTTGACCTAGTGGGTAGTCTTGAGAGGGTCCTTCCATCATGTGCCCTCAGGGCTGTTGATCGGAGAAAGTCCTGAAGCTGTTCCTGTTTTTCACTGGGATGTGAGGTCGCTCCGAGTTCTTCTATTGCTTCTCGGATCCTATCGTAGGGTGTATTCGTCACGCATCTTTCTTCGACTTCTTGCTCTGATTTTCTTCTTTTGTACTCGGCCAGATCTAATTCATATCTAATCCAAGCTTCCTTGCGCTGCTTAGCACGACGTTGGCGTCCTTGTTTCAATTTGTTTCTTCTTTCTCTGGCTTGCTTCTGATTTTCGGTCTCGCCATCGTGTCCCTAGATAAAGGGTGATATGTTGGACTTAGATTCATCCGATGACCTGGTGTCGGGTGCTTCTGGGGGGACCAATGGTGATCGAGGACGTCGAACCATGAATACTTCTCGTGCGTGAATTGTTCTGTTATCAGCGTCAGTTTCCACACTGTCGTAGTCGTTGATAACTTTAGTAGAGGCTTCAAGGTCGCAGATCGAGTCTCTTTCTTGGTAGGGTAGAATTGCTGTTGTCGTCGTGCCGACTAATCGGGTACCGCTATCCTCAGGAACAGAACCTGGCCAGTAGACGATGCAGTCTTGAGATGTCATAGTTAGTACGAGACCTTCTTGAGCTCCTTTCAGTGGCATTCTAAGCACCGGATAGAGGGATCCTTCAGGCCGTGCCTGATAAGATTTTGCCATGTTGTGGAGTCTGAACGGAAAAAGACCTGACTTCTTGAAAGGATTCTGAGTGTACTCCGAGTTGTATTCTTGATAGACTGAAGCCACGTTCTGGAACCCTGCCGGAAAAGAACTTGGTTTCTCGAAAGAACTCGGGTAAGATTCTGTCTTGGATGTGAAGCCTGAGTTTGAATTGGATGCGCAAAGCCGCGAAATCTGAGTTGGATCGGACATCATGAGCTGCGTGAATCTTTCGGCGAGTTGATCTGTCGTGGTCGCCGAAATAGAAAGGTCTTCATGGTGAACCAAATCTTCGAGGAGATGGCTTTGGAGCTTGCCATCATCGCCTGCCTCGCAGATCCATGAACCAAAGATGAAGGTTGATCCCGTCGAGAAGATCATGTTGTCGAGGTCTGTCGAGCTCCTGGATGCAAATTCGCCGAAAGCCCCTACCTGGCACGCCAGCTGTCGATGTTTCACCACCGATAGCCTGCCATGGGGGTACCTAGGATAGTTTGTTCGGGCTTCGGCGTATGCAGAACTCAATGGTAAATGCAAGAGACAATCGATTTATCCTGGTTCGGGCCCTCGACCATGATCGAGTAATAGCCCTACGTCTAGTTCGGTGTTAGCCTTTGCGTTGGATTGATTGTAAAGTGTTGCATTGTTTTCTCTCTCCAAGAACTCTGCCCTCCTTTATATACTCAGGAGGTCAGAGTCCTAGTCGATTTACAATGAGAGTTCCTAGTAGGATTACAGAATAATACTACTACTAAGATTGCGTGGAAAGAATCCTAGTTAGACTAGATCTTCTCCCTTCCTTGTAGGGTATCCCGTGGGTCCCGTATCGACAATTATAAAGTGGGATACAATGCACAAACTTAAATGAGCAACCAAGTGCTCATATACTCACCAAAAGCATCCTCAAGTCCCTAGCCAAGACAACAAGCTTTTCACTCTCTACCTTTGGGCTGTCTGGCTTGAGCGCATCACGCGGCACTGCTGCGACTTGTTCTGACCATTAGGAGAAGGGGAGTATTTGGACCTCTTGCCTTCTTCCCCAATAGTCATCTTGACCATTGCCACCTATGCTCAACCAGAGAACTCTCTCTTGCTCTCTCTCACTCCATTGGAGCACCTCAAGCTTCTCCCATTAATTCCTTTCCAAATCTTTGAGAGTTTGAGCCTCCAAACTTGATTAGAGAGCTCTCCAACCTGATCTTCAACTCCTAGAGCACTTGGATCATGTTCAAGCTAGTGGATTGTGTTTGTTACTCTTGGAGCAAGGCTCCTCGCCGGTTAGGCATCGCTCGTCAAAGCTTCCAACTTGTGTGGTAGCTCCGGTAAGTTTGTAACCACCCAATCATCTAGTAAGAACCTCTCAAATTAAGAGACTTGCTCTCTTGATTTGAGAAAGAGGATAGGGTTTGCAAAACCCAAGCCTTGGTAGCTTCCTCAATGACATGGAGGTAGGCAAGCCTTAGTGGCAAGCTAAACCACGAGATAAACACCTTGTATCTCTTGTGTTCTTGTTTTGTGTTGCTATCTACTTATTTGTTGGTGATTCTAGGGTTTGGTCATGATCTACTTGTGCTCAAGCTTCCAACTTCAAACAAGTGGTAGAATAGGCTCAACACTACCCCATGAAGTTTAGTAATTTGCTCAATCTAAATTTCCTTGGGCAGATTTTGAATTGTGTACTCGAGCTAGTTTGTGTATGCAATAGTGCCGCATAGAGGACCGTAGTACCGTAGAGCGGCAGTGCCAGGCACTAAGCGGTAGTGCCTCGCAAGTTGCTAACAACAAGTTTGAGTTTTGTTTTAAATAGGCCTATTCACCCCCTCTAGGCTTAGCAAGGATCCTTGGCACCACCATCCAAGGACTTTAGTGCGACAATGGCCATGAGTTCAACTATAGCGCCCACATGTTCTTCCTTTCTTGTGGCATCCATCTTCATATATCTTGCCCCTACATCTCGCCTTAGAATGGTTCAGGTGAACGTGTTATTAACACCATTAGTAATGTTGTCCGTTTACTTTAGTTCCAAGCCAGCATCCCCCTGTCATACTTGGTTGAGGCTCCTAGCACTTCCACCTATAATTTCAACATTCTACCCACTAAAACCCTTAGTTTCTCTGCACCTCACTTTGTCCTTTTCAAAACTCATCCAACATATGACCATCTTCACGCTTTCGGTAAGTGATACCCCAACATTGTACACCCCCACAAACTTTCTCCTCGATCAACCCTGTGTGTCTTCCTTAGCTATTCAACTCATCACAAAGGATACACTGTCTTGATATCCATACTATTCATACCATCATATCTTGACATGTCATATTTGTGGAGACTTCATTTCCCTTCTCTAAGAAGTTTTCCCCTCCGAGCCATGTAGATTTTGAGCTCTAGTTGGACCATCACATTATGTCTATAAGGAAAATGGCACCCAACTTGGCCATTATGTGATTTTGGTGTTTGATGGACAACATGACCATTTTGTATAACATTGTTTGCTAGTATACAAGGAAAGTTCAAATGGATGCAAGGTTGGCTTGGACTTAGGCAATGTGAAGATCGGCCTGATCAACACCTCAAGCAAGATATTAGAGCTACTCTAGAAGAAAAACTACAAGTGATGCAAGAAGTATAAGTCACAAGATGGAACCAGTTCAGATGCGAAGACACCAAGAAAAAGTCAAATGCTGCTTAAACGACAAACTAGTGCATAACAACACCACCGAAGAAAGCAAACTCGAGGCAATCTGTGCTATGGTTTGATTCCTCACTGGAAAACTCAGGTGTATGGAGAATGTCCCACCACAAGAAGCATCATTACTATTACAAAGAAGTGTTTTCAACTCACCAGAAAAATCTGGTATGAATAGAGGAGCAACACCGGAAGAAGTTGCCACTAGAGAGGTTCGAGGGAAAAAATTTGGGCACTAGAGAAAGTGGTAGATGAATAGTGCCTAATGGCTAGTTCAACTGCTAGTCCAAGGGCTAGTTGTGGGAGAGGCAACGAAAATCTCCGTTGACCCCACTAGATTCATCTAGTGAGTGGGTAGAAACTACAACACTTTCCTAGTGGCTAATTTCAAGTGTTGGGGCTATATATACCCCCACTGACCATTTGGAATGTCTGGAGTTGAAGAACATACCAATGGAGTTAAGGCTCCACTCTAGTGCTATTGCCACAGTAGTGCTTTGTGAAATCACTCGGTAATTAGTGCAGGTGCTTTCTTAAGAGCTTAGGCTAGTTAGACCACCGCTTATGCGCTAGCTCTAGGTTTAGGCCTAGTGTTTAGTGAGGTTTACATACCTTTTACTATTCGATCGGAAGCTCCATAGTGGAGATGATAGTGAGCGGTTTGGGAGAGGCCATCTTGGAGACCCAATTGCATGTGGGGAAGGCTCGAGGTCTATCCATAGAGTTACCTGACTGAGCTTGACCCTTGCGAGGGCATCCTTGTGAGGGGCTCCAATGAGGACTAGGGGGAAGCATGAGCTTCTCGATACCTTGATAAAAATACTAGTCATCGATGAGAGTTTGCATCTCTATCTCAATTAGGCTTCTGTACTTTACATTGTATACTTAGGTTGTGTGCTTACTATTATAGTTTAGTTTCATAGTCTAGTTGTTATTGGAACCTAGGTTGCATACACTAGTAGAAATTTGCTCTTCTATGACGAACATCTTAATGATGAATCCAAAACTGTCATAGAAGATCACTTTCTATGATGAATATTTTTGTTTCGTCATGGATCATTGGTGATAATCCTCTAACCCTGCCTATCTATGATGAAATTAGATATCATCACAAAAAACGTCATAGAACAACACAGGGTTTCATCACAGATCACTCGCACGGCTGTTCCTGTCATTGAACTAATTACACATCTATGACAAACAGTTTTCGAACTGTAATGAATGACACCTCGTCACAAATCTCCACACGGTCCTTTCTCCATTCGATGTGTATCCATGGGACCCATGATCACTTATTCATGATGAATAGTTTTACAACTGTAATGAACGCCACTTCATCATAAAGTCTCGATGTGTATCTTTAGGACCCTTCTCTATCCGATGTGTACCTGTGGGACCTGTAGTTACTCATCCATGATGCCTGCAGTTCGTCATAAGTCTTCGCTCGGTCCTTTCTTCATCCTGACATGTACCTGTGGGACCCTTCTCCATCGAACATGTACCTGTGGGACCGGCAGTTACTTATCTGTGACACTTGCAATTCATCATAAAGTCTATGTTCGGTCCTTTCTACATCCGACGTGTACCTATGGGACCTTTATTCATCCGACCTGTGGGACCCGATGGCTTGCATGTCACTTGTACCATGGGTGCCGCCGAGGTTTAATAATTAAAAAAAAGCGTAATACCTGGGAGTCGAACCTAGAACCCGAACCAAGGAATGGAATGTCTTTACCATTGCGCTAGACGCCTAGTTGTATTGATGTCTTTGGAGTCGTTATAGTAGTATATTCTCTGCCTGGATGCCCTACAAGTTGACCTATATATTGGATATCCCTTGCAAGTGGAAACAAATCTATGCCCGTTGGACTTGCGGCTACAGCAGAGTGAAAGGTCCTAATGGCTAGAGGGGGGGGGGTGAATAGCCTAATAAAAATTTCTACAACAACACTTAACGAAATGGTTAGACAATTATGAGGCAAAGCAAGTGTTGCGCTAGCCTACTCAAAATGCAAGACACCTATCACAATTCTAGTTTAGATAGTATCTATTCACACAATAGCTATGATACTACTCTATGTTAGTGTGCTCTCAAAGGCTAACCAAAGAGCCACACCAACCAAGCAAGCAAGCTCTCACAACTAGCTACACTAAAGAGCTTGTCAACTAGTTTGCGGTAACATAAAGAGAGTGATCAAGAAGGTTATACCGCCGTGTAGATGAAGGAACCAATCAATCACAAGGATGAATAACAATGAAGACCAATCACCTCGGAATCAATGATGAACACAATGATTTTTATCGAGGTTCACTTGCTTGCCGGCAAGCTAGTCCTCGTTGTGGCGATTCACTCACTTGGAGGTTCACGCGCTAATTGGCTTCACATGCCAAACCCTCAATAGGGTGCCGCACAACCAACACAAGATGAGGATCACACAAGCCACGAGCAATCCACTAGAGTACCTTTTGGCTCTCCGCCGGGGAAAGGTCAAGAACCCCTCACAATCACCATGATCAGAGCCGGAGACAATCACCAACCTCCACTCGACGATCCTCGCTGCTCCAAGCCGTCTAGGTGGCAGCAACCACAGAGAGTAACAAGCAAAATCCGCAGCGAAACATGAACACTAAGTGCCTCTAGATGCAATCACTCAAGCAATGCACTTGGATTCACTCCCAATCTCACAAAGATGATGAATCTATGATGGAGATGAGTGGGAGAGCTTTGGCTAAGCTCACAAGGTTGTTATGTCAATGAAAATGGCCAAAGGTGTCAGCTTCAACCGGCCATGGGGCTTAAATAGAAGCCCCATGAAATAGAAACATTGTACCCCTTTACTGGGCACAACGCGGGCTGACCGGACGCTCCGATCATGTTGACCGGACGCTGGACCTCAGCGTCCGGTCACCCGACGATAGCCACGTGTCTCGATTTCAATGGTCACTTGAGTTGACTGGACACTGCGCTATTACTGAATGGACGCTCAACTTCCAGCGTCCGATCGTTTCCAGTAAGGTTCCAGAAACGACTTTCTTTGACCAGACGTGTCCGATCATGCTTGACCAGACCCTGACAGCGTCCGGTCACACATTGACTTTTATCAGCGCTGTCCGACAAAAGGACCAAACCCTGGACCTCAGCATCTGGTCAGTCCAAGACCCAACATCCGGTCGTATGACCGACGCCAGCGTCTTTGCTGCCACAGTTGACCGGACGCGCCGGTCCCTCTGAGACCAGCTTCCGGTCACTTAGTGACCAGCAAGACTAACTCCTTTTCACCCCTAACTTCTTCACCCTTGCTCAAATGTGCCAACCACCAAGTGTATCACCTTGTGCACATGTGTTAGCATATTTTCACAACATATTTTCAAGGGTGTTAGCATTCCTACTAGATCCTAAATGCATATGCAATGAGTTAGAGCATCTAGTGGCACTTTGATAACCGCATTCCGATACGAGTTTCACCCCTCTTAATAGTACGACTATCAAACCTAAATGTGATCACACTCTCTAAGTGTCTTGATCACCAAAACAAAATAGCTCCTATGGTTTATACCTTTGCCTTGAGCTTTTTGTTTTTCTCTTTCTTCTTTCCAAGTCCAAGCACTTGATCATCACCATGGCATCATCATCATCATGCTATGATCTTCATTTGCTTCACCACTTGGAGTGTGCTACCTATCTCATGATCACTTGATAAACTAGGTTAGCACTTAGGGTTTCATCAATTCACCAAAACCAAACTAGAGCTTTCAATCTCCCCCTTTTTGGTAATTGATGACAACCCTTATACAAAGATATGAAATAAAATTTCAAATTGAATCCACGTTGCTTGCCCAAGCATATTTACCATGTGTAAAAGAATATGGACAAGTTTCATGAACCCTAAATGGTAGCAATTGCTCCCCCTACATATGTGCTAAGAGTTTGGATTGAAGCTTGCACATATGCTTGGATAGGAAATATAGGAGACAATGTCTACCAAATGATGCTAAGGTATTAAAGATGGACCTTTGAAGCGTGATACCAATCGGAGTGCACCATTATACCATCCTTAGCACCATGGTTAGCTTTATACTACTTGAAAACATACTTTGAAAAGACACCACTTAGAAATACTTGGAAATGAAATCATTTAATATCCTATGCATGCTAGTTTTTCATTTTATCATTCAAATCTACAACTAGCATACATCACACAAGCATGGATATCAAAATTTGAAACTTATGCCATGCAAGCAAACATATGAAATGCACATTCAAATGCACCATACAAGTTCATGAGCTTGCTCCCCCTACTTGTGTGCTCAAAATTTTAATTGATCCCTTTCCTTTGTCATATTTCTCCCCCTATGTCAAATTTTCCCTTTTTGTTGTCTTTTCACCATCTTAGTACACTAATATATCTTGTGTTTCTTCCCATGTACTAATATCGTTGTTATTTCTCCCCCTATTACTTATATTTTTGTTTCTCTCCCCCTTTGTCATCAATGACCACAAAGGTTTAAATTTTAGATAGGTAGAGATTATCAATGTCAATCAATGGGGTGAGGATCATTTTCCAAATTTGGTCTAATCTAGATCATTTACCAAAGATATTTAACTCGGTTTGATCCAAGGACAAGCTTCTTCACACCTCCAAATAAGGGTTATCTTGTACCATGTTGAGTTAAACACTTAGAGCTCATTTTCTAGATCAAACACTAGGTTCACAAGTCCACAAACATGTCATATGCTACAACTAGATCAAGACAAGCATAGAAGCAATAGTGATACCATATAGACATCCAATTCATTTGATTTACATGAATGAGCCTAATAAAATAGAACCACTTGAAAGGTCCTAATAAAATTGAGAATGTGACTAGATGCACTAACCATGTCCTTAGCAAGGATGTATGTCATGCCAATCAACTTTTACCTTGGATTGCTCGAAGGAGAGGCATGTCATATGAGTGGGGGGGGGTGCATCAACACATATTTGAGAAATCCAATATATTCAACTCATTCCTTAGCTTGCAAAACCTTTTCTCATCCAATGGCTTGGTGAATATATCGGCAAGTTGATCTTCGGTGCCAACACTCTCAATGCAAATGTCCCCTTTTTGTTGGTGATCTCTTATGAAAGTGGTGGCAGACATCTATATGCTTTGTTCTTGCATGTTGAACCGGATTATTGGTTAACTTGATTGCACTCTCATTGTCACATAGCAATGGCACTTTCTTGAACTTGATTCCAAAGTCACTCAAAGTGGCCTTCATCCAAAGTAATTTGTGCACAACAACTACCGGTGGATATGTATTCGGCTTCAGCGGTTGATAATGCAACACTATTTTGCTTCTTTGATGACCATGAAACAAGTGATCTTCCTAACAATTGACATGTGCCCGAGGTGCTCTTCCTTTCAACCTTGCATCCCGCATAATCCGAGTCGGAGTAACCAACTAGCTCAAACTTTGCTCCTTTGGGATACCACAAACCAACATTTGGTGTATGCTTCAAGTACCTCAATATTCTCTTTGTAGCCTTCAAATGACTTTCTCTTGGTGAGGCTTGAAATCTTGCACACATGCATACACTAAACATGACATCCGGCCTTGATGCGGTCACATAGAGTAGGCTTCCAATCATAGACCTATACAATTTTTGATCCACCATATTGCCACTTGCATCACTATCCAAGTTGCCATTTGTTCCCATTGGTGTGCTAATGACTTTACTATCACTCATGCCAAACTTCTTGATCATGTCCTTGATATACTTGCCTTGACTTACAAATGTACCATTCTTCAATTGCTTGATTTGAAGACCAAGGAAGTAACTCAACTTCTCCAATCATGGACATCTCAAACTCATTAGCCATCATTTTTCCAAACTCATCACAAAAATCTTGATTGGTTGATCCAAATATGATATCATCAACATAGATTTGCAAGACAAATAGATCTTTTCCAATCTTCTTGATGAAAAGAGTGGTGTCAACCTTGCCCATTGTGAACCCTTTAGAGAGTAGGAAGTCCCTCAATCTCTCATACCATGCTCTAGGTGCTTGCTTCAAGCCATATAATGCCTTTCTTCAACTTGTATACATGGTTGGGCTTCTTGTCATCTTCAAAACCAGGAGGTTGCTCAACATATACTTCTTCATTGATGTAGCCATTGAGAAATGCACTCTTAACATCCATTTGATAGAGCTTGATGTTGTGGGCACAAGCATAGGCTAGCAAGATTCTAATTGCTTCCAATCTAGCAACCGGGGCATATGTTTCTCCAAAGTCAAGACCTTCAACTTGTGTATAGCCTTGTGCTACCAATCTTGCTTTGTTCCTTACTACTATCCCATCTTGATCTTGCTTGTTTCTAAAGACCCATTTGGTTCCAATCACATTGTGTCCCTTTGGTCTATCTACTAATTCCCATACTTGATTTCTTGTGAAAGTTATTCAATTCTTCATGCATAGCATTCACCCAATCAACATCCTTCAATGCTTCATCTATCTTCTTTGGTTCAATGGATGACACAAATGAGAAATGCTCACAAAATGAAGCCAATCTTGATCTTGTTTGTACACCTCTTGAAATATCACCAATGATAGTGTCCAATGGATGATCCTCTTGCAACTATTGGTTGGTTGGAGGATTGGAACTTGATTGCTTGCACTTGCTTGATCATTGGGTTGAGATGATGTACTAGCCACTTGATCTTGTTCATTATCATGAGATCCACTTGCACTAACTTGATTTGTATCATCTTGCACATTTGAGTTAGAGAGCACTTGCACTTGATCATCTTCATCATCATTCACTTGCCTAGGCCTCAATTCACCAATATCCATGTTCTTCATGGCATTTGAAAGTTGAATGCCTCTAACATCTTCCAAGTTCTCATTCTCTACTTGTGAACCCTTGGTTTCATCAAATTCAACATCATGAACTTCCTCAAGAGTACCACTATCCAAATTCCAAACTCTATATGCTTTGCTTGTAGTGGAATAACCAAGTAGGAATCCTTCATCACATTTCTTGTCAAACTTGCCCAATCTAGTGCCTTTCTTCAAGATATAGCATTTGCAACCAAAGACCCGAAAATATGCAATGTTGGGCTTTCTACCATTCAAGAGCTCATATGGTGTCTTCTCTTTCAATCGGTGACAATAGAGGCGGTTGCTACAATAGCAAGCCGTGTTGATAGCTTTGGCCCAAAAAGATTGACTCACATTGTACTCACTAAGCATAGACCTTGCCATATCAATGAGTGTTCTATTCTTCCTCTCAACAAGGCCATTTGATTGAGGTGTGTACTTAGCCAAGAATTGATGTCTAATTCCAAATTCATCACACAACTCATCAATTCTAGTGTTCTTGAACTCACTACCATTGTCACTTCTAACTCTCTTGATGGTTGTTTCAAACTCATTGTGAATGCCCTTGACAAATGATTTGAATGTTGCAAACACATCACTTTTGTCCACTAGAAAGAATACCCATGTGTATCTAGTATAATCATCCACTATCACAAAGCCATATTTGTTTCCACCAATGCTAGTGTATTGTGTTGGCCCAAACAAATCCATGTGCAATAACTCAAATGCTTTACTAGTGCTCATCATGCTTTTCTTAGGATGGGTGTTTCCAACTTGTTTGCCGGCTTGACAAGAGCTACAAAGCTTATCCTTCTCAAACACAACATCTTTCAAGCCTCTAACCAAGTCATGCTTAACCAATCTATTCAATTGTTTCATTCCAACATGACCAAGCCTTCTATGCCATAACCAACCCATGCTAGACTTAGTGAACAAGCATGTAGATAATCTAGCTTCACTAGCATTGAAATCAACCAAGTATAGATTCTCATATCTAAAGCCTTTGAAGATCAAGTTAGAGCCATCTACACTTATGATCTCTACATCATCTACCCCAAATATGCATTTGAATCCAAGATCACACAATTGAGCCACGGATAGCAAATTGAAGTTCAAGCTCTCTACTAGCAACACATTGGATATGCTCATGTCATTGGATATTGCAATCTTACCAAGCCCTTTGACCTTGCCTTTGCCATTGTCACCAAATGTGATACTATCATAACCATCATTGCCATTGGTGTTGATTGAGTTGAACATTCTTGCATCACCGGTCATGTGTTGAGTGCACCCACTATCAAGAACCCAATGCCTTCCTCCGGCTTTGTAATTAACCTACAAAAGAAGATCAATTCTTTTTAGGTACCCAAACTTGCTTGGGTCCTTGAAGGTTAGTCACTAAGCTCTTTGGTACCCAAATGGCTTTCTTCTTTGAGCCCATCCATGGTTTACCAATGAACTTAGCCTTCACACCATTTGTACCCTTAGTAAGCATATAGAAATGAATCAAGCTTAATGGAGGATACATTAGCATTTTTGCTCTTGTTTTGCATTCATTGCTCTTTATGACCCACTTGCTTGCAACTAGTGCAAAACCGACCATTGTTCTTCACAAAACTAGTCTTGTGAGGAGCAAAGGCCGCCTTGCCTTTCTTGGGGGTATAGCCCAATCCCTCTTTGTAGAGAGAAGCTCTTTGGCTACCCAAGCACATAAGCAAGCGGTCCTCACCACCATAAGCCTTAGCTAAGGTGTGAGTGAGCTTATTGACCTCCTTCTTGAGGTTCTCATTCTCAACCACTAGTGAGGTATCACAAGTGAGACCATCACTACTAGATGAGGTAGAAGTGGAAGTGCTACAAGAAGGGTTAGTGGGAGCAACAATGATAGGCATAGATAGTGATTCATCAATTATATCACAAGTTAAACCTACATTGCAAGTTTCAACATGCTTCTTTTTATTTTGCTCATCAAGCAAAGAGGAATGAGCCTTTTCAAGCTTTTTGTGAGCTTTGCCAAGCTTCTCATTGGCTTCCTCTAGCCTCTCATGAGATGCTTTGAGCTCATCAAGGGCTTGCTTAAGGGCTTTTACCTCCTTATTCAAGCTCTTGCATTCCCTTCTCTTAATGTCAAAATGTTCTCTAGCATCCTCTAGCATGTCAAATAATTCATCCTTAGTAGGTTCATCATCATCACTATCACTATCATTTTCATTTTCATGTTCATTTTCATCATCATGTTCTTCATCACTTTCATCATCACAAGATTGTACCTTAGTGGCCTTAGCCATGAAGCATGATGAGGATTCGAAGAGAGAAGGCTTCTCATTTATAGCAATGCTTGCAAGAACCTTCTTCTTGGTGGTCTTGTTGTCATCACTATCATCATCATCACTTGAGGAAGCATCACTATCCCAAGTGACTACATATGAACCACCCTTCTTCTTCTTGAATGCCATCTTGTCCTTCTTCTCTTTCTTTTCCTTCTTATCCTTCTTCTTGTTCTTCTTGTTGTCATCATCATTGTCGCTATTGTATGGGCATTGAGCAACAAGATGATCTTTGCTTCCACACTTGAAGCACCTTCTTGACTCTTCTTTGTTCTTGGATGAAGACTTCTTTCCTTCTAGCACGGTAGCCCTTCTTCACCATGAACTTGCCAAATCTCTTGACAAAGAGAGCCATCTTCTCATCATCATCATCATCCCATGAATCATCATCTTCACTTGATGTTTCTTGCTTAGCTTTGCCCTTGGATGATGTGGCTTTGAATGCCATGCTCTTCTTCTTGTCATCCTTCTTCTCATCTTTCTTCTCCTTCTTTTCTTCTTCTCATCATCATCTCTATATGTATCATCGGTCATTATATCCCCCAATACTTGGTTTGGTGTCATGGTGTCCAAACCACTTCTCTACTAGAATGGTGACCAATGTGCCAAATCTTGAAGGTAAGCATCTCAAGAACTTATGGGAGAAGTCCTTGTCCTTCACCTCTTCACCAAGTGCTTTAAGATCATTGACAAGCACTTGAAGCCTATGGAACATCTCCGGCACACTCTCATCCTCCTTCATCTTGAAGCTTGCAAACTTCTCTTTGAGGATGTAAGCCTTTGCACCCTTCACGGCTTGAGTGCCCTCAAATGATTCTTCCAACTTCTTCCATGCCTCATGAGCCATCTCAATATTCTTGATTTGCTCAAATGTTCTTTCATCAATTGCATCATGAATAGCACTTAGAGCAATGTCATTGTTTTGGAGAAGCACTTCTTCGGCCGCGGTGGGATTCTCCGGATCTTCAATCTCAATTTTGGTTTCTACCACCTTCCACACCTTCTATTGATTGACTTGATGTGTGTGGTCATCTTTGACTTCCAATAAGGATAATTTGTGCCATCAAATTGGGGTGGCTTCTTGGTGTTGTTGATTTGAGCCATTTTTACACCGAAGGTTGTTAAGCCTCAAATCACGGTGACCTCGGCTCTGATACCACTTGAAAGGTCCTAATGGCTAGAGGGGGGGGTGAATAGCCTAATAAAAATTTCTACAACAACACTTAACGAAAATGGTTAGACAATTATGAGGCGAAAGCAAGTGTTGCGCTAGCCTACTCAAAATGCAAGCCACCTATCACAATTCTAGTTTAGATAGTATCTATTCACACAATAGCTATGACTACTACCTCTATGTTAGTGTGCTCTCAAAGGCTAACTAAAGAGCCACACCAACCAAGCAAGCAAGCTCTCACAACTAGCTACACTAAAGAGCTTGTACAACTAGTTTGTGGTAACATAAAGAGAGTGATCAAGAAGGTTATACTGCCGTGTAGATGAAGGAACCAATCAATCACAATGATGAATAACAATGAAGACCAATCACCTCGGAATCAATGATGAACACAATGATTTTTACCGAGGTTCACTTGCTTGCCGGCAAGCTAGTCCTCGTTGTGGCGATTCACTCACTTGGAGGTTCACGCGCTAATTGGCTTCACACGCTAAATCCTCAATAGGGTGCCGCACAACCAACACAAGATGAGGATCACAAAACCATGAGCAATCCACTAGAGTACCTTTTGGCTCTCCGCCGGGGAAAGGTCAAGAACCCCTCACAATCACCATGATCGGAGCCGGAGACAATCACCAACCTCCGCTCGACGATCCTCACTGCTCCAAACCATCTAGGTGGCGGCAACCACCAAGAGTAACAAGCGAAATCCGCAGCGAAACACGAACACCAAGTGCCTCTAGATTCAATCACTCAAGCAATGCACTTGGATTCACTCCCAATCTCACAAAGATGATGAATCTATGATGGAGATGAGTGGGAGAGCTTTGGCTAAGCTCACAAGGTTGCTATGTCAATGAAAATGGCCAAAGGTGTCAGCTTCATCCGGCCATGGGGCTTAAATAGAAGCCCCCACAAAATAGAGCTGTTGTACCCCTTTACTGGGCACAACGCGGGCTGACCGGACGCTCCAGTCATGTTGACCGAACGCTGGACCTCAGCGTTCGGTCGCCTGACGACAGCCACGTGTCCCGATTTCAACGCTCACTTGAGTTGACCGGACACTACGCTATTACTGACCGGATGCTCAGCTTCCAGCGTCTGGTCGTTTCTAGTAAGGTTCTAGAAATGACTTTCTTTGATCGCACGCGTCCGATCATGCTTGACCGAACCCTGACAGCGTCCGGTCACACATTGACTTTTATCAGCGCTGTCCGACAATAGGACTGGACCCTGGACCTCAACGTCCAGTTAGTCCAAGACCCAGCGTCCGGTCGTATGACCGATGCCAGCGTCTTTGCTGCCACACTTGACCGGACGCGCCGGTCCCTCTGAGACTAGCGTCCGGTCACTTAGTGACCAGCAAGACTAACTCCTTTTCACCCCTAACTTCTTCACCCTTGCTCAAATGTGCCAACCACTAAGTTTATCACCTTGTGCACATGTGTTAGCATATTTTCACACACATTTTCAAGGGTGTTAGCATTCCACTAGATCCTAAATGCATATGCAATGAGTTAGAGCATCTAGTGGCCCTTTGATAACCGCATTCCTATACGAGTTTCACCCCTCTTAATAGTACAGGCTATCAAACCTAAATGTGATCACACTCTCTAAGTGTCTTGATCACCAAAACAAAATAGCTCCTATGGTTTATACCTTTGCCTTGAGCTTTTTGTTTTTCTCTTTCTTCTTTCCAAGTCCAAGCACTTGATCATCACCATGGCATCATCATCGTCATGCTATGATCTTCATTTGCTTCACCACTTGAAGTGTGCTACCTATCTCATGATCACTTGATAAACTAGGTTAGCACTTAGGGTTTCATCAATTCACCAAAACCAAACTAGAGCTTTCACGGAGGATCCCCGGTCTCCTATGGTGGCTCAGGCGTCCTTTTGGAGGCTCGGTGGCGGTGCTTATGTAATCTCTATCAGCAGTAGGCTGAGAAAGACCTATGCATTATTTGTTATGAATTAATCTCTTGGGTTTTCAATTGAAGTCCTCTTCCACTATCTGTAACCTAATGTTTTACTACTTAAATTTCACAGGAAGCTATGGAAACTATACAAGCAGAATTTGTTGCTGATGGGCAGCAACCAATGACTAATGTTGATGTTGTTTCCAAGGTCCTCTGCCTCTCCCAAGATAAGGCCCCCTCTTAGGGAAGCGGCAACACCCTTTTTTGAAGAATCCTGGTATCCTGATAAGCTCCACCAGAGCAGAGACATCGGCGGAGAGAACGCTTCAGGAACAGCTTGTTGCTGAACAGGAAAGTTCCGCTGCCCTCGTCGAACAAGTGGACGAACTAAAGAGGAAGACAAAAAAGACTGAAAGGGAGTTTGAGGAATTCAAGAAACGACAATAGGAGGAGTACAACAATCTCTGTGAGCATGTCATGCGCTTCAGCTCTCCTGGTAACTCTCAGTCTTCAACTCCTGCGGCTTGATGCGGTGAACATTTGTGGTTTGATGTGTGGACTCATGTACCGGTTTGATGTTGTGATACTCTATCAGTGGCTTGCTGCTAATGTGTGAAATGTGAATTGTTGTTATTTGATTGCCAGGTTGAATAATTATGTAGTCAATCTGTACAGTAGTGACAATCTCAAATTACTTTTCTAATGAAATGATTGTTCTGCACGCAGTAGAAGTAGGACAGGCCACGTGATCAAATAGAAATGCGACACATGGACGAACCAGTGCATGACACGTGAAATAGCCAGGACACGACACATGGGCTATTAAAAATCCAAGACGTGGAAGAAAGTCGTCAAGGCATGTGGCCGAATAAAAATAAAAAACATGGACGAACAACACCGTGAAGCGTGGTCAAATAAGAAACGGCCACGTGGACCAATAAAAATACGACACATGGTCCAATAAAGAAGTGACACGTGATTGAACCGCAACACAACATGTGTGCCAATAGAAAACTGACATGTGAAACAACAGGACCCGACACGTGGTCCAGTAAGAACCTGAAACATACAAGAACCAGAGATGACCACGTTGTCCAATAAACAGGTGACACTTACTTGAACCATCTTCAATGCAACCGGCTATAACATGTACACGTGGAAAGCATCTCCAACGGAAGCACCCACCAGCGTGGCAGCCCCTGCCACGCATGCCAAAACAGTTCTATAACGGTCAGTTTTTCATCACGGATCAAACCACTTCTATGACGATGTTTTCGGATTCGTCATGGAAGTTCAAATATGACGCATTGTTTTTGACGAACCATTTTTCGTCATAAAACTTAAATTATGACGAATTTGGCTTCTTCAGCGACGAAATATGTTCGTCATGTAAAGTGCAGATTTCTACTAGTGATAAATCTTTACGGTAGAAATAGCAATGCACTTAGCAAAACCTTAGTGCATATTTAGATAGATTACTTCTTTGCATAAGTTTTGATAAGTTTTTTTAGGAGAACATAGGTTCTGATAAGTGAAAATTGGAGGCCCAGTTTAGAGTAGAAATTTCTAGAAAGCCTAATTCACCCCTTCTTCTTGGGCATCACTACTACCGCACAGCCACATGCTTCTTGTGTTGACCTGTAGCCTAGCGTCCCAAGCCCCTACTGCATCCTAGCGCGACCACCCACTAGCTGGTCCGACCAGTTGACCAGTCGCTTGGCCCTAGTGACCAATAACTTGGAGTCGTTGCATGTCATGACCTCTTCGTGCTCGGGCCAGGCGCCTAGCAGCCTATCACTGGTGGCTAGGCAGGTAGTCTACCCCCCTGACGCCCATGACATCTGCGTTGTATACTCCTGGTGCTCGACTCTAGTTCCCACCCATCGTCACCGTGATACTCCTGGTCTCTTGAGCGTACAAGGTCTGCTGTGTGCTTCACAGTTTCACTCAACGTCTTGGGATCGATTTTTATGAGACTTTCAACCCTGTTTTGAAGCTTGCAACCGTGCATACAATGCTCTTCCTTATTGTTTCTCGTGCTTGGCCTTAATCGTCTCGATGTTAAGAACAATTTTCTTCATGGAACTTTGACACATACAATTTACTGCTCCCAGCCTACTGGTTTTGTGGACTTTGCACATCCTGATTTTTGTGTTGGTTGAATCGTTCTCTTTGTGGGTTAAAGCTGGCACCTCAAGCTTGGTACGTACAGTCTTTTCCTTCCTACTTACTTCGGCTGGAGTTTGTGGAGGCTAAGTTGGACACGTCTCTCTTCGTCATCATAGTGGTGGTGACAATTTTTATGTCCTTTATGTGGACGACATTGTTCTTACGACTTCCTCTAGTGCACTGCTTCGCCGCACCATGTCAACCCTCCCGTGGTAATTCTCCATGAAGGATCTTGGCAAGCTTCATATTTTTCTAGGCATGTATGTTCAGCGCACAACCGATGGACCTCTCCGCCTTTCCTAGCACCAGTATATGCTTGAGATTCTAGATCGTGCTAGTGTGACTGAGTACAAGCTGTGCTCCATCCAGTTTTTTTTCTCAATCACGCAAAAGGTTTGTGCGTCTTTGTATTAAGGTAGAGAAAATATTCGTTACAACATGCCTTAGCGGCGCCCTAGGAAGTCAACAAAGTTTTACATGGACGCTCAGACCCTCTCTAGTGTACTGAAAGCTAGACTATTGCATTGGACATTGAACAACCCAAACATGCGACACTAGCAAGGAAGCATATGCCCGGGCTGCCGAGCGGCGGCGCTGCTTGCACGCGCCTACCTCACCAACCGGTGAGAACAACTCACATAGCGCTTGCATATGATCGGGGTCACCGTTGAAAATTTCATCGTATGCCTTCTTGGCCGACGTCGACGGAGATGGCCTCCCGCTGGATAGTCCCAGGCGCTTCATGACAAGGTACTCACCTCGCTTGGCTGACGGGATATGAGCTATGCTCTGCGCCTCTATCCGCCTGCTTCGCTTGGGGAGCGAGGGCGGTGCACGTCCGCTGAGGGCCTATCATCCCCGGGCAGCTCTAGAAGTGTTGGTTGCCTCCTCTTTGTGATTCGCTCTGCGAAGCGCTTGAGGCGTCTGTCGACCGAGGTCGTCTGAGGTGAGGGAGTCAGTTGACATCGTCCGTCGCAGCCACTATCATCGCGTCTCCTGAGGGGTTGGCCGCATCCGCGCTTGGGGATGTCGCTGGAGCTCTGTCCCCCATGGCAGCGTGGCCTGTGACTGCCCTTGCATATGTGACAATGGAGGCGAGTCCGTTGTCAACTAGGCTACCTAAGCGGCGGCCAACGGAGCAGATGGGCACCTAGGCGCTATTGCTCCTGCTGTCCGGCTCACGACGAGCGTGGCGGGAGCTCGTCTAGCATTGGGTGGATCCACGTGAGAAGCCTTGTGGAGGTGCACTACTGCAACAGCAGCGGATCTGGCGCGTGGAAGTAGTGTGTAGCAGCAGAGGTAGCGGCGTTGTCGGTGATGTCGGTAGGCGCGCTCATGTTGATGTTCAACCCAGCTTACTCCAGTGCCGCCGCTATCGTCGTCGGACTTCGCAGGTACATCCCACGACACCCTGCACGGCCCCATCCGAGCTTAGTGGACCGCTGTGGGGCACGCTGGGAGGCCGGTGGGTTCTCGCCATGAGCAGAGCGTCGAGGTAGGTCAGCCCCCTTGGCCACCGTCTTTGCAGTAGACCTGGGCCGCTTGCATTCCTTGGCGAGGTGGCAGAAGCCGTGGCAGCGCAGGCAATGCCTTGGCAATCGGCAAGTTGCTACTCGGTGCGAGTGTCGCGAAGTTCTACGGGGATCCTTCGGGCCTGCAGGAGCTGCTTTGGGCGAGGCTCAACCAAGGCGGCCACAGGTCGCATGTCTCCTACCGGGGTAGGATCTCCCGCCACCCATCGGCATTGGCGACGGAGATCCGTCCACGGCGGCTGAGGCATTGGCGAGTAGGGACACGACCATCCACTGCCCGAATAGGCAGGCCGCATACCAGTTGGGGACACAGCCGGCTGTGTTTCCTCCGCCTTCGCCCAGGTCCCTGCGTCTAGTGTTCGTGTAACACCCCTGGTGTTACGAGCTTGTTTAGCACCGCGATTTAGGCCTAAGAAAAATTACCGAAATGATTTTTCTGGATTTTAAAATTTTAAAAACCGACTTGTCACGTCAATGGTAAAGATTGGAAGGTATATTTTAAAGCGCGGTTTGTGGCGATTTGTTTTGCGTAAAATAAACACATAACACTTTAATATTTGTTCCATGGCTTGGTACGAGTATGAGCTATCGCGTCCGATATTTTTATGTGAGCGGCAGTCGCACCGAGCATTCTGGCAGCAGCAAGTTCTTTTTCTTTTCCCCGCTCTATCTCGCGCGCCTGCTTTTTAATGCCTCTATTTGGCTGCCTCTTTCTTATCTCTATGCTGCTCCTGTAGTGACAAAAGTTGACCCAACACTCTTGTTTTCCTCTGTTTCTATTTTTGGTGGCTTGCCTTGCTTGTATCTGTCTGCTCCGTCGCTTCATTTCGTAGCAATCAGTGCCTCTGTCTGCCTCAGCGTTCGGCCACGCGGAGTCGTCTCGTTCTGCCAACGCTCGTCCTTGCCTGCCTCAGTTGTCTGCCGTGGCTGGCGAGCAAAGCTCCAGCTCACCGAGTTCCCACGCCTCTGCCTCGGCTTGTCTCTGTCTGCCTTGATTGCTTTTGTCTTCTGCCGCTGCTTGTCCTTGCTCCACTGTTTTCTCTACCGGACAAGCCGGTCGGTCACCTCCGAGCTGCTGCTGTCTCTGGCCCCGGCTTGGCCGCTGACACGTTCTGAAGCACTAGTATATTGATGAAGCAAGAGCCACTGCAAGCTTACAAATTACGTGAAGCAAGCTTAAATGCAGCAGCAGTAATACATGTACTCCTACTCGCTAAGCAGCCACAACCGATGGGACGAGTTTGTGTCGTCACTCGTCAGGCCTCTGCAGCTCTGCTTTACATGCAGCAGTCAAGTTACTGTAGCACCACCGAATAATGGTTCCCCCTTCATTTTATACCACGCTCCGCCACTGGCTCTGCTCTCCCTCCCCAGCTCGCCCTCACTCTGTTGCCTCATGTCGGAGCCCTCGCCGCCTCTCTAGGCGCACCGCGCGTGTGCTAGCCTATGATGCTGCCCTCCCGCGCGTCTCAGCCAGGCTCAACCGAGCGTGCTACTCCTCCCAGGCGCGCCGTGTCCTGCTGCCTCTTCCGGTGTCCCTCGCGAGCGCGCCCTCGGTCAGCGTCGCCGCTCCGCGTCTTGCAGCGCCCAGTCATGGCTGCGCCAAGCCCGCCCAGAGCCGTGGAGTCCTCCTGCCATAACCACTCTTAGTTCCCTTCCCCGCATCGAGCGCCGTGGCCGAAGTCGCTGCTGACCGCGCCACCGTCCGCGCTCGGTACCTTGGCGTCCGCGCTCTGCACCCGGTGTTCGCGCCGCACCAACCGCGGGTGCTCGGTGGCCGTCGTTGCTGTGCCCCTCAGCCCGCTCTGAACCACAGGCCACAGCGCGCCATGCCCAGCTGCTCGCCGTGCGCCGTGCCACAGTGCCGCGTTCTCCTCGACGGCCGCAGCTTCTTGCTGCCGATGCCACCGCAAGTTCCCGCCATCCAAGCCACAGCACCCCGCCGTGTACTGAGCTGGAGCCACCGAGACCATGGAGCACCGCCACCTTGGCCTGCTCCTCGTCAGCCACCGGTCGCCGCGCTTGTTCCGTGCTCCTCTGCTCCTTAGTATGAAGAACGAAGGTGAGGTGGGTGAGAATCCAAGGCGAAAAATTATACAAGGTTCTTACTGCGAATACGTGACCTATAGGAATAGTGCTAATTGTACTGCGTGGTGATTTGAGGAAAACTCGGGGGTCTTAACGCAAAAAGACCGCTGCTGCCCTGTCCTGGCCTCGTGGGCCAGCATTGCTGGGCCGTCCGCGTCCATGCACCTGGGCCGGCCTGCTTGGCGCCCCGCCTAGGCCGCGCGACCGCTGGACCGCTGCGCCACGCTGGGCTGGTCCTGTGCCGCCCCGCCTAGGCTGACCGGTGGCCACCGTTAGCTCCTGGGCCGCACATGCCTGGGCTGCCCTGACCGATTGGGCCAATTTGTTAACTGCTGGCCCTTTAGTTTCTAAAGCGATGGCTAAATTAGTTGCGGGAAAAAACTTGTAAAATCAATATAAGATTATATAGTTGTCCAAAAATGATGAAACCAGTTTTGTTAGTCTCCTAAAATCATGATCTATCTGTTAGTATAGTTTGTTCACATAGTTTTATAATATTCATGGAAGCTATATAATTAATTTAAGGTGCTTATTATTGTAAAATATAAACTTATAGGAATTGTTGTGATAAATCGGTGATAGTGTTGGATCTAAAATTTTTACAGTAGGATCCTAGCAATATTAGGTACTCACTGTAAATTTGGTAGCTCCAGAATAATGAGTTGCTAAATAGATAATGATGCCCTATTTCGAATAATGATTAAATCGATAGACTGGAATAAAGAAACAACTTGAGTTTATATAACTAAAATAATTATTGGGGAATAACGTCTTATCCAATAATGTGTATATGTAGCCTAAGTACGGTCGTCATTAGAACTAGCCGTTAACTTGAGAGGCGTAAATCGTATTTTACAAGTCATGATTGCAGTCAATTAATTATGTCTTTACATTGCATCGCATTGCAAATCATATAGGTACGATGATGGAGCAACGAATCAATTGAAGGGTGATTGGGAATCCAAAGAGGGTGTAATGGTATTCTCTCCAGGAGAGGATGCAATGGGCTTTCTATCTAGTTGCTGGTGGATGATCTGAAGATGCAGATACTAACTTTTTAATATATCTTACCCAGGCAAGCCCCGGTGCATAACCCCTACTTTTCTGCAGTTTAAATTATATTTGTGCATTAATTTTTAAGGAGTTGATTGAAACCCACTTGCATGTATATATCTTTACCCTATGAGTCTTACTAGTATAACAGGATCGTGTAGAATGCTATGCTACAGGACTCCGGTAGAAGTCGAGGGATGGCTGTCACTCGCAAGAGATAGGAAATATATTATTGGATTATTATCACTTGGAATATATAAATGGTGGAAAGGAAAATGGTGACCGGATAGGGATATGGTTTGGGTATTGGTGGGTGTAAGAGGTTGTGTCGCCGTGGACGCGGGGCATGACTTGGTTACACTGCTTTCCCTGTCTGTGTCGGTTAAGGACCGATCGTTGCATAAGCCATCGAGGCAAGTCACAGACTTATTGTCCCGAGCACATACTTGGGTATGGGCGCTTGGAAGACTTGTTGCTCTCTTGTCATAGATCCGGCTCTTTCTGGACCGACTATCAGAGTTTTATTTTGGTGGAGGAGGTCCTTGCACCGCACTAAGTCCGGGACTCAGGGGCGGGGGCTTGGAGTCCCAATTTGGACGGGACCTAGACACCCGGGACAGGGGAGTGATGGGTTGGTTCTGCTTGTGCCTTGGGTACAAGCGGGGCGTGTGTTTTCGAGGTACCCAGCTGGGGGCATTGATTCGCGAATCGCCGGACAATCCGATACGACTTGTTTCGTGTCTAGCATCGTAGTAAGAACTAAAAGATGTAGGATGGAATAGAAAAAGGAACTCTGATTGCTTATCACCTGCTTGAAAGTAGTATAGGTGCTTACATAGAATGGTTAGTTAATGAACCAATGTACTGCTACTAAAAATCGAATATAAGGACGCACATTTAGTAATGCTTGCTGCAGATACAATAAACCCACAAGCCAGATAGCCTTGCATATCCTTGGAGTCTTTTTCTTTCCTCCTGTCGGGTAAGTCTTGCTGAGTATAATTGAGTACTCAGGGTTTTATTCCCCCTGTTGCAGGTGACAGGTGGATGCTAGAGCTGACCCTTGTGTGTGGATACCTCCTGGTGGGCTCAGCGAGGATTCCTTTACGCTGCGATCGTAGTTTATTTACAACTCTCACCAAATGTTTTTATAAATGAAAGATTTATAATCTGTTGTCAGAACTTATATACTAATGCTTCATCATGCCATGAATATCTATTTATTTCTGCTGTAATTTTGATCACATGTTTATATTCCACTGTTACAATAAATTATTCATAACTTTGATAATATAATTACATTCGCTGTTATAGTAATAAATATTATACTCTGATGTTGTACTAAAAGTGATGTAAGAAATGGTTAAGAATGATGTAAGCTTTATTCTCTCATTTGTGATCCTGATGGCAAAAATATGGATTTTCGTGTTCTCCCCTGGGGTGTGCCCGACATGAACCTGAGTAATTTAGTGTTCTCCCTTGGAGTGCTTAGTGTCTAATGGAAGACGAGCACTCCTGGGAGGCATTAGATTAGGCGGTTCTGCCACAGGTGGTATCAGAGCATAAATGAGGAAATAAAGCTTCTAAAACCTTTTCTAAACTAAAATTTGACAACAAATTCTTTTCAAAAGTTAGGGACGTTTTATGTGAAGTTATATAAGTAGCCCTATTACTATGGTTATGTATCCAGGATAGATGGCACTCTGCTGACTTAGGTAGGATTAATCAAGTTTTTCTGCAGGTACACTGACTCGAGCATAGTCCGATAGTATCGACTAGTTACAGGGAGAGAACGATGTGCCAAAAATCTGAGAACGGTTGCCCTATATGTTGGCAAAAGTGGAAGGACGTATAGGACGTGCATTCATGCATATCCTATTTGTGCATTGTAGTGCCGTATTGCTTACAGATACGCTACCCATAGGTGTCACGCGTGTCGGATAGATGCCGGATTGTGCATGACTGACTCGTTCCTGTTCCAGAGTTAGGTCTGCACTGTGGCTTCGTGCTCTATGTTCGCCCGTGGTCCATGCCTGTCACGACCCATGTCTCCCCATATCTCCTTTTCTATGCTCTTGTCGGACCCTTGCCCTGTAGTCGTACTAGTCAGTAATGGCATCGCACGTCGCTCGCCTCGAACGCGCGGAATTGGTCGATTCAGTCATAGTGATCCCGTGCGGGAACCCTAGTGAACTGCGCCAGGACTACTGAACGCTCCACCTTTATAAGCAGAGTCTGGCTTAGCCATTGGTACCACCACTCGGCGCACTTTAGCTCGCTTAGCTTTTCCTTTGAGCCAGCCTTTCTTCTCGCTCAGCCTTCCTCAACCACCGCCAGAGATGGCAGGAGCCTAGGTTAGTACCTACTGCCTGAATGTTGAGGATTTTCCCAGAATCCTGCATGCCACCCTACAAAAGCTCGGAGTCAAAGATCGTTCCGAGTATGAGGGTCGTGAGTATGAGGAGCATGGCACCGAGCGGTGTGAGGTTACCGTCTACATCGGGAAGAGTGAAGAGTTCCCTGATCTGACTAAAGCCTAGAGTGTGACCGCAATCGGGTTTCGCTTCGTCGACACCTACCAGGTTGTGGCCCATAAAGCCTTGCGGTACCTTTGCTAGATCTATGAAGAGCCCATTGCCCGTACCCCCATGAGATTCTTTCCACCCTTGGACAAGAATCGGTGGGCATGGAGAGCTCGTATGGAGGCTCTGCAAGGGCGGGATGCGCAAGAAGACAGTCCAACCGTGGTGCACTTGACCACGTACCTGCTCACACTGGATGAGCAGTACGACCGACAAGCCTTGGAGCTGAGGGCGTGCCTTCAGTGCGCCGATGAAGCCGAGATCTTCAACCGGATGCTCTAGGTGTAGCTTGCCGAGGCGCATGCTAGTGCTGCAGCTGCTGAGAGCCAGGAGACTGCCATGTCAGAAGCCCTAAAGGAGGCTGAAGATAGGCTTGTCCATCAGCTGGGTGAGGCCTATCTATTCACTAGGGCTAAGCAGAGGACGTTGGTTGATGAAAGGCAGGATGCCCCGATCTTGGAGGGGATCCCTATCCACCTGCCTGAAAGAAGGAGAACCGGTGATGTAGAACCGCCAGCACCTCCACCTTCAGAAGTGTTAGAAGCAGAACCCTTGATTCCTCTCACTCAGCCATTGCCATGAGAAGATATAGATTAGTTGCCTTGGGATGCGGTACCCGTAGTAGTAGTGCTTTTCGTCGCTGTCCTTCGGTATTGTACTCTTGCCATTGTATTCCATCCATAGTGTTGAGATCGTCCGCCAGTAACGAAGGTGAATGCTATGTCATGAATGGGAGCCTGAATGCCTGTACGTTGTACCCGTATACAACCATTCGGAATATGCATTTTATTTAGTTCGCTGTGTTTATTGCGTTCATCTACCTTAAGTTCGTTAGACGTGCTTGAAGTTTTCAAGGGCGATGTTAAGTGGGTTATAAGAGAAGTTACCATTCGGATACCAGCAGATCAGCCATGATTGGAGAACATTGGACACTGTATCGACTAACTGTGGATGTCCCAACAGAACACTTGAATCTCTTTAAACCAAATCCACCGTTGGATTTGAATTCCTTGTCCCTTGTTGTGAAGGGAACCTTTGTTGTTTGAATTTTTCCTTTGCAATGCTCCCCTTATTCTGTGGTCTATGACCCCACCGCCCTCGTGGCGTGTAAGTTGGTAATAGTTGCCTGGTTAAAAGCTTATAGTGCCACGATGAAACCGAGGGCTCTCTGTGGAACAGCTGCCACATGTGACGCTGCTCGGCATGCGCTGGTATCGAGGTTGTTGACCAAGTACCTTTACCAAGTTACACTGCCATACCGCTTTTGGCTACAAAATAATTTTTCCTTGGAAATATTCAGGTTTTCAAATGAGAAATCCACAATGGGTTGATGACATAGTGTTCTCTCAAGGTAAGCAAGAGGAGGTGGTTTGGAGGAAGAAAGTATGACATGGTCTCAGTCTACATGAAAGATGGATGTGGTCAAGTAAAGGAAAGAGAAAAGAAGAGTAGTAAGGAAAGTTAGCCTCGAGTAGTCGGGAGTAATAGAAAAGTCTGAGTGGATGTCATGTCCCAAGCCCTGTGTTTAGTTGACCGCGCTACGCATGCTGGGTCATTTCGCTGTGTGCCTTGCGAACGCTGTCTGTATCAGGTCCTTACCTCCCCATTCTCGCATGGCCGCGGCATCGTGCCGCACTCGTCGTCCTTGTGCACTATGCGCTTTTCCTTTTCCCCAGCATCCGGTCGGCTCTCGACTCTCACGCCTCGTCCCTCATACCGGACCCCCCTTTCCTTCTTTTTGTGGACATGACCGCCCGCATGCTTGCCTCGTCGAGTGGACCTCCCCCTCTCCTCTCCTTTATTTCCCCCTTTGCCGCTCACGTAGGAAGCGCACCATGTCTTCAACCTTATCTCCATAGCATGCACTGTCTATGTATCCCATCCACGCCACTTTCGCTTTCGGTGTGTTGCGCCTCACCTCCGTTCATCGCTATAAAATACCCTTGGTCCTTGTTCTTCTTCTTCATCCCCATTCCCCTCGCATTCGGAGCAGAGCTACGAGATCCAGTCGCCATTGTGAAGCGAGATTTGTCAGTCTGAGGTGATGGTGTAATCTGAGGAGAAGAAAGGATCTGATTCGTCGAAGAAGTTCAAGTTCCCTTTTGGGTAGTTAATCTTAGGGTTCATGATGTTTTACTTCTTAGTCGACTGTTTCTGGATCTGTTGGTGCTACGCCATGTTTTGGATAATCATCTTCTTGTTGTTTCTCCATTGTCCTCGTCTATCTCGACTTCTAGAGTAGGTCTCGGTTGTACTAGGTTGCTCTTAACCATGTATTCTTAGATCCTCGTCTGGTTGGCATTCGAAGTCGTGTAATCTTTCGTGTAATCCCGGATCTACGAATGTAATCGCATTTCCCCTCTACTGGTTCTTGCTTCGAATCTCGGGATGAGATTCTTTTTAAGGGGGGTTGGTTATAACACCCCTGGTGTTACGAGCTTGTTTAGCACCACAATTTAGGCCTAAGAAAAATTACCAAAATGATTTTTTTGGAATTTAAAATTTTAAAAACCGGCTTGTCACGTCAACGGTAAAGATTGGAATGTATATTTTAAAGCGCGGTTCGTGGCGATTTGTTTTGCGTAAAATAAAAACATAACACTTTAATATTTGTTCCATGGCTTGGTACGAGTATGAGCTATGGTGTCTGATATTTTTATGTGAGTGGCAGTCGCACCGAGCATTCTGGCAGCAGCAGGTTCTTTTTCTTTTCCCCGCTCTATCTCGTGCGCCTGCTTTTCAATGCCTCTATTTGGCTGCCTCTTTCTTATCTCTGCGCTGCTCCTGCAGTGACGAAAGTTGACTGAACACTCTTGTTTTCCTCTATTTCTATTTTTGGTGGCTTGCCTTGCTTGTATCTGTCTGCTCCGTCGCTTCGTTTCACAGCAATCAGTGCCTCTGTCTGCCTCAGCGTTCAGCCATGCGGAGTCGTCTCGTTCAGCCTCCGCTCGTCCTTGCCTGCCTCAGTTGTCTGTCGTGGCTGGCGAGCAAAGCTCCAGCTCACTGAGTTCCCACGCCTCTGCCTCGGCTTGTCTCTGTCTACCTTGATTGCTTTTGTCTTCTGCCGCTGCTTGTCCTTGCTCCACTGTTTTCTCTACCGGACAAGCCGGCCGGTCACCTCTGAGCTGCTGCTGTCTCCGGCCCCTGCTTGGCCGCTGACATGTTCTGAAGCACTAGTATATTAATGAAGCAAGAGCCACTACAAGCTTACAAGTTACGTGAAGCAAGCTTAAATGCAGCAACAGTAATATGTGTACTCCTACTCGCTAAGCAGCCGCAACCGATGGGACGAGTTTGTGTCGTCACTCATCAGGCCTCTGCAGCTCCGCGTTACATGCAGCAGTCAAGTTACTGTAGCACAACCAAATAATGGTTCACCCTTCATTTTATACCACGCTCCGCCACTGGCTCTGCACTCCCTCCCTAGCTCGCCCTCACTCTGTTGCCTCGCGTCGGAGCCCCCGCCGCCGCTCCAGGCGCACCGCGCGTTTGCTAGCCTACGGCGCTGCCCTCCCGCATGTCCCAGCTAGGCTCAACCGAGCGTGCTGCTCCTCCCAGGCGCGCCATGTCCCGCTGCCCCTTCAACCGAGTGTCTCGCAGCGCCCAGTCATGGCTGCGCTAGGCCCGCTCAGAGCCATAGAGTCCTCCTACCAGAACCACCCTCAGTTCCCTTCCCCGCATTGAGCGCCATGGCCGAAGTCGCTGCTGACCACGCCATCGTCCGCGCTTGGTACCTTGGCGTCCGTGCTCTGCACCCGGTGTTAGTGCCGCGCCAGCCGCGGGTGTTCGGTGGCCGCCGTCGCTGCGCCCCTCGGCCCGATCCGGACCATAGGCCATAGCGCGCCATGCCTAGCTGCTCGCCGTGCGCCGTGCCGCAGCGCTGCGTTCTCCTCGATGGCCGTAGCTTCTTGCTACCGAAGCCACCACGAGTTCCTGCCATCCAAGCCGTAGCACCCCGCCGTGTACCGAGCTGGAGCCGCCGAGACCCTAGAGCGCCGCCGCCTTGGCCTGCTCCTTGTCAGCCACTGGTCACCGCGCCCATTCCATGCTCCTTTGCTCCTTAGTATGAAGAACGAAGGTGAGGTGGGTGAGAATCCAAGGCAAAAAAATTATACAAGGTTCTTACTGCGAATACGTGACCTATAGGAATAGTGCTAATTGTACTACGTGGTGATTTGAGGAAAACTCAGGGGTCTTAACGCAAAAATACCATCGCTGCCCTGTCCTGGCCGTGTGGGCCGGTATTGCAGGGCCGTCCGTGTCCGCGCACCTGGGCCGCACGACCGCTGCACCGCGCTAGGCTGGTCCTGTGCTGCCCCACCTGGGCCGACCGGTGGCCACCGTCAGCTCCTGGGCCGCGCATGCCGCGCCTGCCTGGGCTGCCCTGACCGATTGGGCCGATTTGTTAACTGCTGGCCCTTTAGTTTCTAAAGCGATTGCTAAATGAGTTGTGGGAATAAACTTGTAAAATCAATATAAGATTATGTAGTTGTCCAAAAATGATGAAACCAGTTTGGTTAGTCTCCTAAAATCATGATCTACCTGTTAGTATAGTTTGTTCACATAGTTTGATAATATTCGTGGAAGCTATATAATTAATTTAAGGTGCTTAATATTGTAAAATATAAACTTATAGGAATTGTTGGGATAAATCGGTGATAGTGTTGGATCTGAAATTTTTACAGTAGGATCCTAGCAATATTAGGTACTCATTGTAAATTTGGTAGCTCCAGAATAATGAGTTGCTAAATAGATAATGACGCCCTATTTCAAATAATGATTAAATCGATAGACTGGAATAAAGAAATAACTTGGGTTTATATAACTAAAATAATTATTGGGAAATAACGTCTTATCCGACAACGTGTATATGTAGCCTAAGTACGGTCGTCGTTAGAACTAGCCGTTAACTTGAGAGGCGTAAATCGTATTTTACGAGTCACGATTGCAGTCGATTAATTATGTCTTTGCATTGCATCGCATTGCATATCATATAGGTACGATGATGGAGCAACGAATCAATTGAAGGATGATTGGGAATCCGAAGAGGGTGTAATGGTATTCTCTCCAGGAGAGGATGCAATGGGCTTTCTATCCAGTTGCTGGTGGATGATCTGAAGATGCAGATACTAACTTTTTAATATATCTTACCCAGGCAAGCCCCGGTGCATAACCCCTACTTTTCTGTAGTTTAAATTATATTTATGCATTAAGTTTTAAGGAGTTGATTGAAACCCACTTGCATATATATATCTTTACCCTATGAGTCTTACTAGTATGATAGGATCGTGTAGAATGCTATGCTATAGGACTCCGGTAGAAGTCGAGTGATGGTTGTGACTCGCGAGAGATAGGAAATATATTATTGGATTATTATCACTTGGAATATATAAATGGTGGAAAGGAAAATGGTGACCAGGCAGGGATATGGTTTGGGTATTGGTGGGTGTAAGAGGTTGTGTCGCCGTGGACGCGGGACATGGCTTGGTTACACTACTTTCTCTGTCTGTGTCGGTTAAGGACCGATCGTTGCATAAGCCATCGAGGCAAGTCACAGACTTATTATCCCGAGAACATACTTGGGTATGGGTGCTTGAAAGACTTGTTGCTCTCTTGTCGTGGATTTGGCTCTTTCCAGACCGACTGTCAGGGTTTTATTTTGGTGGAGAAGGTCCTTGCACCGCACTGAGTCCGGGACTCAGGGGCGGGGGCTTGGAGTCCCAGTTTGGACGGGGACCTAGACACCCGGGACAGGAGAGTGATGGGTTGGTCCTACTTGTGCCTTGGGTACAAGTGGGGCGTGTGTTTTTGGGGGTACCTAGCTGGGGGCATTGATTCACGAATCGCCGGGCAATCCGGTACGACTTGTTTCGTGTCTAGCATCGTAGTAAGAACTGAAAGATGAAGGATGAAATGAAAAAAGGAACTCTGATTGCTTACCACCTCCTTGAAAGTAGTACAGGTGCTTACATAGAATGGTTAGTTAATGAACCAATATACTGCTACTAAAAATCGAATATAAGGACGCACATTTAGTAATGCTTCCTGCAGATGCAATAAACCCACAAGCCAGATAGCCTTGCATATCCTTGGAATCTTTTTCTTTCCTCCTATCGGATAAGTCTTGCTGAGTACAATTGAGTACTCATGGTTTTATTCCCCCTGTTGCAGGTGACAGGTGGATGCTAGAGCTGACCCTTGTGTGTGGATACCTCATGGTGGGCTCAATGAGGATTCCTTTACGCTGCGATCGTAGTTTATTTACAACTCTTACCAAATGTTTTTATAAATGAAAGACTTATAATCTGTTGTTATAACTTATATACTAATGCTTCATCATGCCATGAATATCTATTTATTTCCGCTGTAATTCTGATCACATGTTTATATTCCGTTGTTACAATAAATTATTCATAACTTTGATAATATAATCACATTCCGCTGTTATAGTAAATAAATATTATACTCTGATGTTGTACTAAAAGTGATGTAAGAAATGGTTAAGAATGTTGTAAGCTTTATTCTCTCATTTGTGATCCTGATGGCAAAAATATGGATTTTCAGGTTCTCCCCTGGGGTGTGCCCGACGGGACTGAGTAATTTAGTGTTCTCCCTTGGGTGCTTAGCGTCTAATGGAAGACGAGCACTCCTGGGAGGCATTAGATTAGGCGGTTCTGCCATAGTTCGCTCCACCACACTGGTTGGCGCGTATGCCCCGTCCCCGGTGTGCTCAACAGCAGCGACGCCTCGCGTGCCTCCGGCGATGGTGGAGCGTGGTTGGGCACGCTCCGGCAATGATGACGTCCGCATCTATGGCCCCCGCTGAACTGCATTGAGGTAGGTGGTTGGGGAGATGGTCGGGACCCCTTTGCATCGAAGGCATCAAGGTCCTCCTCCGCCCACCGACGTGCCTTGGAACGCCCCATTGAGTTCCCTAGGTGGAAGGGGGAGGTGAGGGGAGAGCGAGGAAGATGAAGTCGAGCCTGACGAGGTGGGAGCAGAAGGGTGGACGAGGAAGATGTCGATTCTCGATGTCGGAGGAGGTCCCCGCGGTGAGCTGGGCGTCGAGTTCATCGCGGCTGGCCTCGGCGATGGAGAGGGCGGTGAGGCGCCGGTGGAGGAGGCCGCCAGGATGCGCCGAGGAGATGTCGCTAGCGCCGTTGGTGGCTGTGACGTGTGCTCCCTAGAGCCAGCGTCCGCGTGAGGGCGAGTAGGCATAGGCAGCCATGGGGCGCCAGAACCGGCTTCCACGGGCAGCTCCACGTCAGCGGCGACGTGGGCTGCCGCTCCCGGTGACTAGTGAACGCCGGCGGTGAAGCTCGAATTGGGCGGCGCAGTGGCCGAGCCGTGTGGACGCACGCTGCCACGCTCGGGTGAGAAGGAGGGGAGGGGGAATTGGATCCCAGTAGGGGCTGGGGTGTGGGGCGGGGAATGGGAGGACACCATCGCCGGAGGCGCTAGGTTTGGGTGGCGAATTGGGCCCTCCTGCTCACGGCTCGCACACGGTTGAGGAGGACGGGAGGGGGGAGAGGATCCGGGTAGGGGAGGGGCGGGGAGGTTGAGGGTGCCAGCGTCGTGGCGGCGGCGGCGAGCGGGCCTCTAGAGGCGCTGGGTGCGACTCCTGCTCGCGGCTCGTGCGTGGTTGAGGAGGAGGAGAGGGGTGAGCGGATCCAGGTAGGGGAGGGGAGGGGCGGGGAGATGGAGGGTGCCGGTGGCGGCGGCGGCAAACGGGCCTCAGCTCCACGCTAGGGTTGGGAGCGTTTCAAATGGTCGGAATAAAGGAAGAAGTTAAATTCATGATCCATCGAGGTCAAGTCCAGCTTGAATGTTTGATCCTTCGAGGATCTGGCTGCAGGTGCGTGTTAGACATATGTATGCATATATGGGCCTGGGCTTGGGCCGTCGGACTATAGCACAGCTGGCCAGCCTAGTATGGCCGTGTTGCCTTCGGCACACCTGTAGATTAAGTTGTACAGGACATGAATATCAGAGGACGGTTCTATTTCCATAAGTCGTCCATATCCATGCCTATACATATATCATGTACTCCTATAATTAATCTACTATTCCATGCAATAATCCCTCTTGCTATAAAAAAACAGATTTAAAAAAGGTCCATTATTAGACATGGTTCTAAAATCTGAACCGACACTAATAACCTTATTATCAACGTAAGCGATTCATCGGATATTTGTACTCCCGGCCCTCTGTCCCTAGATGATTAGTATGACAGAGAAAACACTATAATACCCTTCATTAAGTGGAGCAGTTGCACACTGATCGGTGATTGTTCCAATGGCACACTATCTAATTATAGCATTTACTAAACACATCCAACGGTAGAAACTCAACACTGGATTGGGAGATGGGAGGGGGTGCAGTAAATGCAAGGAGACTTTGAGGAAAATAAATGGGCTCATGGACCATTCAACCTCCTAGAGAAATTCTTTTTATTCAGAGAGGTAGATTCGTTTCAAGCAAAATTGGCTCGCAATATTATTCTCTCCATACCAAAATACTTAATTTTTAGGATTTCTAGGACATATTAGTAAGTGCTTAATGGAAACCACCCATGTACCATATTTATTGAAGGTGATCCCTGCTAATTAATGAATAATCCACTAGTTAAAAAGAATGGAGGCATGCAGTGCATGTCAAAGTGTCCTACGTCCTAACCTAGTGTCATGAGCTAAAACATCAATTTTTTTGGAACAATTTTGTTATTTATTCTAAAACATCAAATTTCGAGGGAGTACTCCCTCCATCCCAAATATGTATCGTTTTCACCTCCCGAGAAGTCAAACATTTTTAACTTTGACTAAATATATATACAAGAAAAAATACTAATGTTTATGGTACATAATTAGTATCATTAGATAGATCATTGAATCTATTTTCATAATAAACTTATTTAGAGATACAAATGTTGCTAATATTTTCAACAAATCTAGTCAAACTTAAGAAAGTTTAACCAGCACGAATACTATACTTTTAGGATGGAGAGAGTAAGTCTTAGTTCTAGATAAACCGACACAAATAACCGTGGATTGGATTTTTATGGTATTGGAGCTAGATGAAATTATATAAAAGAATTTTGATGTCTAATAAGATAAGGAGTAAAAGAAATGAAGGACTTACAGTTGGAGACATTCCAGCTACATCTTGAAGAAATGACATCTCAAGAAGCTCCTCAAAGTATCTTTCTACGACTTGTTGCGTTGTGAACGACTGGCCAGGGAGCCGAACAAATCCAAGAGCAATCCACTGCTGAATCAAGCTGCTCTTCTCTATATGGCTGCCTTTAGGAAAAACAGTGCAATATGCAAAACAGGACTTGAGATAATTAGGCATGTATTGATAATCAGTGATGGCAGCACTTCCGTGTCTACCAATAATCGTCCATCGTCTCCATCTTCTGCCCAGATGTCACTGTCCCCGAATTTTTTATTTTTAGCCATTTTTTGAAAGTTTTTATATAAATACACCCCTGGAGAAAAGATTTCAGAATCTAGACCCTTAGCTCGGCGCCATCGATGCTGGCGCCGAGCTAACACGTCTCGGTGCCAGCGTCCCTGGCGTCGAGCTTTTGGGCTCGACGCTGACGTGGCGCTGATTTGGCAGGCATCTCGGCGCCGAGCTTGGTGCCAAGATGTATGGCGCCGAGCGTGGGGTGAGCGCTGGCAGTGGCAGGACGTTGCGGAGCGCTCGGGGCAGGCACGACGGCGACCGCCTAGGGAGCTAGCAGTAGCAGGGACAGAGACATGGCGCGAGCCCCGGACTACCTCTCACGCCTCTCAGTCTGCTGCGGCTCGCGCTGTCAAGTTCGTACGGCCCTGGCCATTGGTGTATCAACTATCAAGTTCGTACGGCCGTGGCCTGCACTTCGCCCAATCTTCATCCTAGCTCATCGATCATGCATGCATGTCCCCTCCCGCCAGTCACACACCGAAGTGTCCGTATATACGACCATAGTGCATGCATCTCCGTACCATGTCAACAGGCGGTTGTCAGTGACAGTGAGCAGTGCACTCAGTGCTGCTACGGACGCACGGAGCCAGTCTGGATGTGTCCGGCGGACGGGCCATGCCTTGGGGTGACAGCGACGCACGTCGGCGGGCACGGGCCGCACCGCAGCGTTCGCACGGAAGCTCCCTCGTCGCTTCCATCATCAGATCGTCGTCCAGAACTAGTAGAACTAAGAGTCTGTTTATCTAACGCTCTGGTGTTTTAGCATCTGGGAACACACGAATTTTTTCCCCATGGATACTGTTTATCTTCCTCCTTTCTCCTCTTTTTCCTTGGCACAAATCACAAATCATAAGTAACAAATCACAAATCACAAGTAACAATTTTTTCTATGAAATGACAAAGAGAAAATTTGGTGACGGTGTCGGAGTTGGGGAAGAAGAAGCTCGCCGGAGTTGGGGAAGATGCCGGGCGCGGCAGCGGCGGCGTGGGGACGGGCGGGCGTAGGCACAGCGGCGCAGGCGCGGCAGCGACGTGGGCACGACGGCGCAGGCGTGGTAAAAAAAATTCGTGTGCCACCGGATGATAAAACACCCGGTTGGTGTATAGCATTTCGGTAGAACTAAACGTGTCTCATCGATTCACCACGCACGAATGGCTGGTGGTGCAGGCCACGGGGGCAGGTGTGCGTGCGTGTGATGGATTTGCGTGCGCGATCTGGCCTAGATGGACGTCAACGTCGCGCGCGGCTCATGTCCCACGTCCCACAAGAACAGAGCGCGTGCAGGGCGGCAGCCGGCCGAGCATGGCCGTGTCGACTCGTCGTGTCACCCGGCTCGCAGCAAGCGACGAATACGGCAGGTCTATAGAGGAAGAGAAACGTTCATTGCATACGTACAGAGGAAGAGAAACGAAGTGGGATGAGTACGTAGGGCAACCGGCCGGCCGCCGCACACCGGCCTCTCTCATGAAGGCAAAAAAGGAGCAACAGGGAGTGGTGCGCGGCTGAACATGACTACTACAGCCAACACAGGAGGTCCCAATCATCCGCGACACAGCAGCTTGCAGGCCGGACCATACATGTGAGCAGTTTCGGGCGCATGCATGCATGGACGCAGAAGGAGTACAGCTACAGCGCGAGACGCAGCAGACTGAGAGGCGCAGCAGACTGAGAGGCTGTCCGGGGCTCGCGCCATGTCTCTGTCCCTGCTACTGCTAGCTCCCTGAGCGGTCGCCGTCGTGCCTGCCCCGAGGGCTCCGCAGCGTCCTGCCACTGCCAGCGCTCACCCCACGCTTGGCGCCATATATCCTGGCGCCAAGCTCGGCGCCAGAGTCGACGGCAGAGTCGACGACGCTGAGATGCCTGCCAAATCAGCGCCACGTCAGCGTCGAGCTCAAGAGCTCGTAGCTGGCGCCAGCATCGATGGCGCCGAGCTAAGGGTCCAGATTTTGAAATCTTTCCTCCAGGGGCGTATTTGTGAAAAACTTTCAAAAAAAAAGGCTAAAAAATAAAAAATTCAGCCACTATCTCGGATAGCTTCCCATTGATTACTGTTTCGACAAAGGTATCCTAGAGATTTTACTGCTAGTGGTATTCCTTTGCATTTCTCAACTATGGCTCTTCCAATATTTTCCTTATCTTTATCCACCAAGCCATATGGAAGTGCCTTTGCTCGGAACAACTCCCAACAGTAATTATTGGACAGAACATCTAAATTTATTGCCGAAGTTCTATTCAAATGCTTAGGAATTTTTTTCTAAACGTGTAGTTGCTAGAATCTTGCTGCCTTTTTTGCTACCTAGCAACAGTTGTCATTATTTTTTTCCAACTTTAATGGGCCTTCTTTCCAGATGTCATCTAGAACAAGAAGAAATCGCTTATTGTTGATAATAGTGCTCAGATTGTTTAGGACAGACTGTAAATCAGAACCATTGTTAGAGCCACTTGAGTTATCCAGTTGGGAGAGAATAGATGTACCGATGGAAAACAAACCAAATTTTACTGACACATAGACCCATGCTTGAACATCAAAAAAATCCTTGGTTCTAGCATCGTTGTAGACCAATTGCGCAAGGGTAGTTTTACCTACTCCAATACCATAAATAGGAACGATGGATGGTTCTCCATCTGTAAAAAGCAAACTGATAATGCTTTCTTTCTCATTGATCCTCCCAACGGTAATTTCACTGTTAAACGATGTGGTTTTCCGATTATTCTTGATGACTTCCTCATCATCCGGATCCGTGCTAGGGTGCTGTATGAAGTTGAATTTGCTCTGATGATCTACTATCTCCTCTATCGTTTCCCTCATCCTTTTCACTTTATGAGGCATCTTCAACCTTTCAAAGCATGAAAGTAAATCCTGTTGTATATAAATGGCATGTATCAGAAACAAGTTCATCATAAGCTACTGCAGTTTAGCTTTGAAGTAGGCAACTCACCTTTTTAGTTTTGCGGAGGCCTTGGCCCTCGTGGGCCGTTGTCAAGGACTCGAAGAGAAGCAGCATATCCTCCAAGTCATAAGCCGCAGCCTTGAGCTTCTTGAGCGTGTGATGGACGCTCTCACGCTTTGACGACTGCCTCTCCGCGTCCTTGAGGAAAGATTTAACGAAGGACCGATTGTCCTTGATGCTCTCTAAATCTTTACTGAAATTCAGCTGCAAAGCAATCTCTTTCCAGGCGGCGTCAAGGGTGACCTTATTCAGCTTGCCCAAAACCTCCTTCAGGATGACAGAGGCGAGCAACTCCCCGACCTCAACCATCGTCACTCGTCAGGAGGGGAAGTAACAGGCTTTTCGAAACCAGCTGAAGGCGTGTGAAGAAACGAACAGGGAGGGCAGAGGCCCGAGGAAAGAGAGAGGCAACAAGCGCCGTGTAGGTTAGTACCTTACCACTAGGACTAGGAGGAGGAGGAGAGGCGACGCGCGGTCTGAAGTCTAGCCGTCCGCCGCGCCTGGAGTCTCAGGCGGCTGCCAAAGGGCGGCGAGGGCCGCCACACTCCCACACCTGAAGCTGCGCCAGGAGCAGGAGGTCAGCCAACTAGATCTAGATGAGAGTCATGAGACGCATGGTGCGGCATGTCGCCGGGGGCTGGCTAACCACACCGGTAGCTGCTAGATGAGGGATGACCGGATGAGCACGATGGCTGGAATTTTGCAATGCCACCGAAGCACGTACCTTCTGTGATTTACAGAACGAGGTCGAGCATATTTATAGATTTTTTTTTCACTTTTTCTAAACGTCACGTGCCTGAAAATAGATATTTTTTCACTTTTTTCTATTTTCTAAATGTCCTCTTGTCATTTGTTTATGATTTGTTAATTGTCTTTGTGTTATAATATATTAACTTTTTGTCCTTGTCCAACTATAAAATAATTATTATAAATCATTAATTGTCTTTGTGCCAAAATATATTAGATTTTGTAAGGTTTGTGGCTTTGTCTAACATATTTTTTATTCTTGATCCAAAAATTGCAGATTATGCCTATGAAAATTGCAACAAACTAAAGCTATAATTTTAACATAAAATATATGCAATAACCGTTGCCTGAAAAAAGCTAAAATTCAGGCACCTCAATTTTAGCAACTCCCTTTTTTTCATAAATGAAAATTACTTACTTGATCTCGCTTTGACAGTTGTTGATGTAGAATCGGGTCACGCACCGTGTGGGGGTATTAACCCCTATACCCTTACGGCTAAGCTTGGGCTGGCCCGGATCGATGGGTTCAGTCCACCCGAAAAACGACGTGCGGCTCGGTCCACCTGATCGGAGTCCCGCACAAGGAATCAAGACGGATTTGGCGACCAAGCAGGATCCTGGTCGATTAGAATAGGAATCCTTGTCCGGCCACATATGGCAATTGTAACTGACTAGGATTAGTTTCCAGATCTGTAACCCTGCCCCCCGGACTATATAAGGCGGGCAGGGGACCCCTCTAAAAAACATCTCTCATTGACATACAGCAATACAAATCAGACGCAGGACGTAGGTATTACGCCTTCTTGGCGGCCGAACCTGGATAAAACCTCGTGTCTGTCTTGCGTCACCGTCTTGTTTGGGACTTGCGCATCTGTCTGCCGATAATCTACTACCTTGGGCATACCCCTAGGTAGACTGCCGACCATATTTCGTCGACAGTGGCGCGCCAGGTAGGGGGTGTGCGTACTGCTCTCCAAGCAAACAAGATGGTCATCATCTCCGGCTCCATGGCTACGCCCAACGGCCTCACGTTCACCGTCGGCCAGATCACCTGGACCACCGGCCCCGACGTTTCCATCGCCATGACCGCGGAGG